>NC_061529.1:2582500-2672500 GCF_022379125.1 Scophthalmus maximus | reverse complement strand
ATGGATAGATAGATAGATAGATGGATAGATGCATAGATAGATAGATAGATAAAAAGATAGATAGATAGATAGATAGATAGAGAGACAGATAGGTAGATAGATAAATAGATAGATAGAGATTTGGATTTTTGATTATTAAAAAATTCACCAGAAAAACCAGGTAGATATAAATTATACAAGAATAAGCAATACAAATATAAAGAATGTGCATAAAATAGTGCAAGTGTGTGCAATTCGTCACCAGTGATGTAGGTTTGTTGTGACCTTTGTTCACTATGAGAATCTGCACTCGATTCATACATATGTCCAAGCTGTACGTTGTGAGTACAGTAGTGATAAACTGTGCTGCGAACCTCTGGCGACGATTCAGACGAATGGAGGCTGTCGTTTTTTTCGAACAGGTGTTCCATTGTTGTGGGACGAGTCAGAAAGTCATATTTTGACCAAAGCAAGATGGCTGAACCGAAGGTGTTACAGTTTGTTTTGTTGTTTCCTGGGGGGCAGTGAGAGTGAGTTCACCTCTCCTTGATCGCCCCCCCGGTCTGTTTACCATCCCCGTCTCTCTCTCCTCTCTCTCTCTGTCTCCCGCCTCCCTTCCTCGTCCCTGTGCGAGGCCGGGCGTGGGCGTCCAGGCCTCTCCGGGTCCCGGCAGTAACAATAGCCGGACTGTGTTGTCCTTGGTCCCAGTCCCGCACAATGACCACGTCCATGTCGATTAGCGCGGGGTGGCGGCGGGGCCCGGTCCAGCCGGGGCTAATAGCTTATTACGCGGTATAAATTGACAGTGTGATCTGGAGAGGTGCCAGGAGAACGGGCCCAATTAAAGGAGAAGAGAGAGGAGGAGGGAGTGTGTGTGTGTGTGTGTGTGTGTGTGCGGAGAGGACGTGGGGGGGGGGGAGGAGGGTGAGGACGAGGGCAGCGATGTACATTCCTCCGAGCTTCGGTCTAATTCGCCCATGACGGGTTCCCTGGGGACTGGCACCCTCCCTCCTTGAAAAAATGTGAGTGTCCTCCTGCTCCGTTGTTCCAAAACACATGTGGAACAAACCCCAAACAGACCCGCGGGCTGCGTGACCACGGCCCAGTCGTGGCTAAACAACGCTGTTTACTTGTTGACACAGTTTGAGAAATGGGATACGGAGAATATGGAGCGCCAACGTTCTGATCTACACCGAACACATCACAGAATACAGTGCCCACACACACACACACACACACACACACACACACAGCATGCGGCTGTGCAGTTAAGGGCATTTACGTTTAAGCTGACAATCAGCTGATGCTCCTACCCAGAGGAGATTACATGACAAAGCAGAATAAGCTCGCGGGACAATGCCGGTGGTTTCCCTGTGTTTTAACCACAAAGCTCATTTTGCTGTTTTTCAAAATGCAGATGTTTTATTTTCCCATCATCCGTTTGTCGGAGTTCGAGCCCCAGCTCACAGGGGAACATGTGACCTGGCCACTCATTTTACTTTCATTTTGGGGCTTTGCAACACGCTGTTCTAATTCATGATCACAAAGCAAACATACGGTGTGATGGAGCCACTAGCTGTCAGACGCATCCTGGCTCGGCGTCAGATACAAGGTGACAGAATAAAATGCTGCCCAGCTTGTTAGGCGTAATGCGTTCGATGTGCCGCTTGGCATCATTTTTCCTCGCTCTGCAGGGTTTGTGGTTTCTGTCTGTTCGTTCAAAAATCAGGCATATCTCTGAGTGTGTGCAATTTGGTTGAGACCAACATCGAATTACACGCACACATATCATATCACAGTTGATATGAATGTGATTAATAAAAAGTGATAAAACAATTCCTGGACCCGCCCCTTTGTCCAGATACTATCCAAAATGTAAATTGTTCTTTTTTGGCCCATGTCCCATCCGTCCACCAAGTTTCATGAAAATCCATTCTACAGTTTTTCATAATCCTGCTGACAAACCAACCAACTGACCGACCAAGCAACCAAAAACCAACCGACCAATAACCAACCGATCAACCGACCAACTAACTGACCAACAAACCAACTGATCAACCAACAAACCAACCGATATACCGACCAACATACCAACCAGCCGACCAACCAACTAACCAATCGACCAACCAACCAACCAACCAACCAACCAACTAACCAATCGACCAACCAACAAACCAATCTTCTCCTGTTGTCTGTGTCTTCTGTCTTCTAGTCAACAACAATACGAGCCGTTGATAAAAGCGGCCGCCCAGAGTTTCAGCACATCTTTGCGGCACTTCACCGAGTCGTCACACAGTCTTAAGAGCAGAGACACAACATTTCCCACTGGTGGATAAACTGGAATAAAGCCATTGTAACAAAGTGTTACCAGGATTTTTCTCAATGGGATGTGGAGTCTGTCAGTTCAATGTTTAAGCTCCGGGAGGAGGAACAACAGAAGGGGTTAATGTAATCCATTTCATTGGCGGGGGCCTCTAATAACTGGTCTCTCCCTGCGTCTCCATTGGCCCGCGGAGTTTCCATTGTGCTGGCCGGTGCAGGTGTGGGACATGCTTTGTTGATCATAATCCCCCAGGCAAGGGGAGAGGCTTTGAGTGTGTTTGACGTACCCCACCGGCAGGGCCTTTGCTCCTCGGCCGCCGAGCAGCCACCGTCTCCAGCAGCCGCTCATGGGATCCGACAGGCGGAAAAATAATGAACAACACCTCAACCCGGAGCTGACCTGGCTCCAATTCACCAGCTCCACACGAGGGGTAAACGAACCACTTAATTGAGCCTTCCAGGATCAAATCATACTCAGGAGCACCTCCACCCCTCCCCTCCACTACCCAAGTCACCCCACGATCAACCCACCCCTCTCTCCCAACTTCAACCTCCTTCCCTGGACACTGCCCATCAAGATGTTTTCCGACACTCACACCCCCACAACTCTCATTCCTCCACTTATTCATCTGCTGCTTGACTGTTTTCTTTTGTTCTAACAGTTCATATCCAACGTCCAACAGGGGCAGGTAAACTTCACGCATTATACATGCTGCAAACATTTCCTTTTAGATCATGCAGAGGCCATTTTTTCTGAAATACTTTGACTACATTTTGATCAAATTCAAAACGAACCATGTTAAGGTATTTTCGGCCTGCGCTGACATGTCCTTCTGGTTTCACCATGATTTATGATGACGATCTTTAAAATTGTCAGAAGATGGAAGAAAAGAAAACTTTTGTACAAATCTAAAAGTTCAGTCAGGGTGACGCAGATGGAAGGCCAAAAAGCAGGAAGTAATCTCTATATCCAGAGAAGGTTGTACCTTTGTTATTCCTTTGGAGTAGTCAGACTTTACCATCGTACCACCAAGGTACGCGTCAAACAGAACTTTCGAGGTTTCGAAAGAAAGGAAAATCTAAGGCTTGTCCTCCGAGGATCATTTGAGGACACTGGCACTCAAATGAGCCATCCGCCCGTCACGGCATCACTGTGCCGTCCTTGTTTAACATCACAGTCAGGCATCCTTGATGAAGTTGATCCCACAGCCCTCAACGTGAAACATGCTGCTACGACAGAACAGTTGCTTTTCTGTGCTCCCTCTAAGCTGCTTCTCATTAGCGAGGCATCACCTCTTCCCCGTTCCATTATCTGAGGAACAATTTGGGTTTTGGGGGGCTCCTATGGGGTCGTTTTAGGACACGAACCTACGGTATACAGTCACTCTTTCGAAAAAAAATCACGCTCGCGGGCGTGTTCAACCAGCTTCCCAGCCGGGGACCAACAATGCCGCTTTTCAAATGTCACCCGACAGAGCCGCGCCGTTTGCCAAATTAGGACGGGGGTGTCCCGATGTTCTGGGCGCAAGCGGCGATAAAATAGTGCCTGGGTCAGCGGATCCCCTCTAGCAGAAAAAGTTCACACTTGGCAGCGGGGGTCCTCATTCGCCGGACGGCCACCGGTGCAAGTCTGCCAGAGTGGAAAAGTTTTTCGGAAGTGCCAGTGCAATGCGCACAACTGAGTTTGGCCCCTGCAGGTCAGATCTGGGTCATCAGATTGCCGTTAAGGAGCCATTAGGGAGCGGCGCCGCACCAACGAAGAAGAACACACATTTCTGACTATCAGAGTGGTACGATGTGCAAGTTGTCAAAGTATCTGTATGCTGAGCAATGGAGCATTTTGAGTCTTTGACAAAAAAGTTTGGCTGTTTAAGAAGAGTCAAATCCACAAGCCTTAATTAGTGGGTCTCAGTTTTATTAACTACATGAGATCATTTTAATTATGCTCGGATTTTTGCAGCAACCGTTCACGTTTTTTGAATTCACTGTGGGCCAAACCCCGAGATGATGGGACAGTGATATCATATCAATTTCACGGCATAACACTTAAGTACCTCGAGCACTTTGCCTGGTGTGAATCGTAAACAGTGAAAAACCAAATAAAGTGGTCAAATCCTTGTGCCTAATCTGCACGATGGGTGGCGAATATTTGCAGAGGGGTGAGGGTGGGGGGGGGGGGGAATTTCTCGATGCGTCGTTCCTTAAGGAACAAAGCAACGATGGCCTCCGCTTAATTTGGGGCAAACACTGCCGGAGAATGGAGACAAAGGAGATGCTTAATCCCGGTCGGTCTAAAGGGGGATATCTTCAGAGAGTCCCTAATTGATACATGCGGATCGGCGTGAAGGACGGAGGACAATAGCTCTCACTGTTTTCCTGAATCAAGACGTCTGTCAGCCGCGGTGTCTTCGCAGGGAGCCTGGCTCAACTCCAAACTTGAACTTTCTCTTTTTCCTGCAGAAGCTTCCCTCTGTTTCGAATGTACATCCTGTTGTAGAACTCGAGCTTGACAACTGACGGTCGCGACATAAACACTTTGGGTGTAAAGGATTTGTCGTTTTGGGGACATTTGTATTGGAATGAAAAATAAGACTTTTGGGGGATTTTATCTCACAATGCAACAAGGGAATATTAATAAAATAAGCAGAACACAATAAAGAGAATTATATCCAAACTTAAGGCAACATAGATATTCTTACTTTAAGAAAAAGAGGAATTTCAGGAAAGTTTAAACCCATGTAAATATTAATTATTCAATTCTCAATTACACATATATGGTGAATTATTTGCTTTTGCATTTTGAGATGAAGGCAGCTTCATCCAATTCATTTGAAATGCATTTAATTGGAAGTGAATTTGAACAGGATTTATTCCAAATTAAATACTTCCCTTTGGCAAACGTTCCTCGGACAGTTAGGAGGAAACGACCAACCTCTTGACTTCTACATATAATGCACATAAAGAACTATTGTGAACACTTGTTTACGTGATTTTTTTTTGCAGCATCTCTTTTGACCTGCTCACATTCACGAGAGGGAATTAGTGGCGACAGCTGACGCAGGTTTTTGGGGGTCGAGCGGTGAAGCCGGGCAACGTTCCCGCTTCGCTGTAACAATAAACTCCATCAGACTAAAGTGTAAATGACTATTTCCTGTTATGTCTTCTGGGCGCGACGTTATTCCTCAACACTAATCTCTGATGTGACAGGAAGAGAAGCTGACTTAAAAGAGACAGCTGGATTAATATTGTTTGAACGTGAACTTGATCTTTAAAATCGCCAAAAGTGGAAAGCGAATGTTGGCACCACGCATATTTTGAGAAAGAGAATAAAGCGCGGAATTAGGAGTAAAATCTTTAATTCAATAAACATCTTGAACTGTAATTCTGCAGCCAGGTTTTTTTGTGCATTTATCACACGATCGTGTGTAAAATATGTATCAAAGCTGAGGGTTGTTGAAATCACAGAAACTGAAAGGTTGTATCTGAACGAGCTGTTTCAGGAGAAGACGATCATTAAAAGAAATTTAAAAAAGAAATAAAAAGTCCACAGGGAACGGAGCCCCGCAGGAAGACGGCTGAATAATGTTTGGTTGTTTCTATTGAACCGCTAAGAGGCTGCATTGAGATGAAATGGGGTGGAAGTAATTAAATATGAGATTAAAATCGTGACGGAAGAAGCCAATGCACCGACTGGCCCCGTTTGAAAATGACGCATGACAATACAGTGGAGACCAAAGTGATATTTATTTATAATCACAGTTGAAACTGCCCGTAAGCCGTATGCACTGTATAAAGATTAAAAAAGAAAGAAAGACAATAATAGATACAAAAGCCATTCAATGATTGTCACGTTTGAATCCTGAGAGAAACCATGACACAGAGGATAGATTTTTTTTCTGTATATATATGATATATGTATATATATATATATATATATATATATATATATATATATATATATATACATATATGACGTCTGGGTTTCAATGATACTGTTTTCGGCACATTTTTTGGAAATCGTTCACTTCTGATTTTAAATCAAATTATGATCAGACAACAGTAGAAAAACAACAACGATGCCTATTAGCATAAATAGCATAAATAGTCACAAACTATCTTTTATAATTTACAAAAATACACATTTATAAAGTATTTACACGAGCCTTAGTGCTTATTGTTTCAGTCAAAGTGGAGGATATAAAAAAAAGAGAAAAGTAAGGCAGTGGCCTGTTTTTGGATCATGTTTGTGTTGGATTATTAATTATTGCTGCATTTTTCATATAGACTTGTGTGAATATACATGTAAACCCTCTGGTGAACGTTGTTTTGAGGTAATGGCGGTGTCTCTCTCTCTCTCTCTCTCTCTCTCTCTCAAAGGCAACTTTGGCAGATCTGTGTTGATTATGAATACAAAATATGTAATCCACTGTAAGAATGTAGCTGCTCCACAGAAACATGGGCTAGATTTGGCATCACTGGAGGGGAAAAAAAATATCTAATCAAATGTGCTGTACATTTAAACACATGACGGGGGAGTTATGACAATAACACGACCATGGGAAAAAGTTTCTGCTGAAAAACATGTCAAATAGAGTCATAAAAAAGAGAAACAAAATAGTTACAGTGGTGTTCTTATTTTGCAAATATAAAATTTGAGATAAGAGCTTTGAATGGAAAAAAAAGTGAAGTGCTAATTTTTCATTTGACTTCCTGGCTCCTGTTTCCGCGGTTTGAGAGCTCGTCGAGTCGCATCGAGCGTGAGATATACTCAGTGTTCTCAGATCCGTCCAGTGACGGGGGACGGATATGTGTCGAGTCTGTGTGTGTGTGTGTGTGTGTGTGTGTGTGTGTGTGTGTTTCAAAAAGGGATGAGAAGTTCCCCAAGGGGTCGGAGGAGCAGCTCCTATAGCTCGGTCCCTTCCCTCGGGTAAATCAGGCTGTTGACGCTGAAGCTGTTGTAGAAGTGGCCGTTGAACTGTCCGCCCTGCGCGCCGCCGAACGCGTTGTAGTACACTCCGCGGTTGAAATGCAAGCCCTCGCCGTGCTCCGACGGCCCCGTGTCCTGCCCGCCGTGGCCGGGGTGGTACGGGCTCAGGGCCGTAATGTTCCTGCTGGACAGCTCGTTCACCAGCCCCAGGGACCCCTGCCGGCCGGGGCCCCCCGAGCTCAGCGTCGACATGCTGCTGTAAAAGTTGTTGAAACACGGCGCGGACGACGCCAGTCCGGCCAGCGGCGGCGACGAGGACGACGAGCTCTTGTGGCCTTCGTTCAGCGCCTCCATCTCCGGGGAGGCGGGCCCCAGGAGCTGAGGGCTGTCTGGGGCCTTGAGTGGGGCCGACCCCGCCGCAGGCCTCCCGTCCTCGGCTTTGGTGGGCCCCGCTGCCAGCGCCGCCCCTCCTCCTACGCTGCTCGGATCTGACCGTCTTTTCCTTTTTCTGCGGAAATTTCCATTGTCAAACATCTTCTCACAGTTTGGGTCCAACGTCCAGTAGTTTCCTTTTCCTGTGGGTTGAAGATGAGGCCAATTTAAAGTGATGCACTTCAAATGCATAACAAACTCTGCAATATTTATATTTATTCTCCATCTATTGCAACTGCTCTGTATATAGTATTTATGTATCTTTTTACATTTTCTGTTATATTGTATACTTACCTACTGCTTTTAAAAAAAATAAATCTATAATTTCTGTCCACTTTGCTGCTGTAATGCCCAGACTTCCCCATTGTGGGACGGATAAAGGTTTATCTTTTATCTTACCTTATCTTTTTGGTTGAATGAATTGACCTGATGCATCATTTGGAGCCTGTTATGGCTCCTAAGTTTTATATACTGTCTAAATTCTTTGGACTTTTTTTTTTTTTTTTGCCATTTCTGTGTCAAGATATGATTATGCAAATAAAATGAATAAGGATGACAATTTCTGTCTGTCTCAACAAACATCTATCCAATATTTTCAAAATCAAAATGTACAAGGTTGAAACCATCGAGCATTTTTTGTGTGACTAGACTCTGTGCAGGTTGAAGGAACATTAGTTAATAACTGTCTGTAAATATATGTTATTCAGGTCAAGACTGAAATACAGGTAATAAATTAAAAACAACCCTCCAGTCGTATTTAATGACAATTTATGTAATTTGTTTTGGAGAGAATAATGGTTTTAAAAATCCAAGGCACATTTCAAGAAAACTAAAACATGTAATAATAATAATAATAATACATTTATAGGAGTGTTGGTCTCAGACTTTTGGACCCCACTGTATTTTACTCCTCGATAGTGAGACTTATTATTTTCATCGTGCCATTTAAAATGTGCTTATGTTAAATTAATTTTTGAGAATCTATAGGAAGTTTCTAAATCTTTTAATACAGCTGCAGATTTTTTTTTTTACCTGATTCAAATTCTAACCACTTCAAAAAATTACCAAAGGAGCAACAATTAACGTTTACTCTCATTTCATTTTTTACAGACATTTTTTGGGACGAATTAAACACTGTATTGATCACAGACAAAACTGTCACTGTTAAATGTAGTTTGTACTTTTTCTTATGACATTAATTCATTCCCCTCTCACTCCGACCTCTCACAGATTTCCAGGAGACCGACGTGCACCTGAACGCCGCGCATGAACCACAATACACCTATCGCCGCCCCCGCGGTGCGTTCACTGTACCTGGGTCGTCCTCGTCCCTCGGCACCTTCTTGAAGCAGTCGTTCAGGGACAGGTTGTGCCGGATGGAGTTCTGCCAGCCGGCCTTGCTCTTCTTGTAGAAGGGGAAGTTGTCGGCGACGTACTGGTAGATCTGGCTCAGCGTCAGCTTCTTCTCGTGCGCGTTCTGGATGGCCATGGCGATGAGCGCCGAGTACGAGTAGGGCGGGCGCACCAGCTTCAGCAGCTCCTCCTGGCTGGCGATGGACAGCCAGCCCAGGTCGGGCGCGCCGAACCCAGGGGAGTTGGCGATGAACGGCCGCTGCGCGCCGTAGGCGGGCGGGATGAAGGACGCCGGGCTGCTGGCGTGCAGGTAGGACGCGGGGGCGTTGACGCCCGGCCCGTTGAGCCACAGGTACGGGTTCGGCGACGACGCGTAATCGCCGAGGCCGTAGCCGGCGGGCCGCTGCGCGCCCGGCAGGCTCTGTTGGTGGTACATGCTGCTGAAGTTGTCGCAGTAGACGGCGGCCATGTCCGGGGCCTCCTGCGCGCCCTTGGGTGGGAGGGAGCCGACGGTCGGGGAGGTGTGGTGCTGCTGGTGCTGGTGCTGGTGATGGGACTGCTGCTGGTGGTGCTGCTGCTGCTGGTGATGGGACTGGGGGTCGATGGAGTTCATCACTCCCCGCGGGAACGAGAGAATCCCAACAAGGAGGAAAATGCCGCGGCGGGTTCAGGTGCGCGCAGGTGTGCGGCAGCCACGAGTGTCAGGGGAGGAACGCGGAGTTTGGGCAGTTTTAATAGTATAAAGCCTCGACAGAGGCCACATCCAGGCTCCGCATCGTCCCCCCCGGCAGCCAATAGACTCACTCCGAGGACCGGGGGGGGGGCGTGGTCACTGCTCCTCCGACAGACTGGCTGAGGCTGCGATCACCGACCACACACCTGACAACCTGCAGCTGTTGCCATGTATTAGAAAAAATTAATAATCATAACTTCAACTTTTAACTTGGAACTTCTTAACCACTTGTTTCCAGTTTATTGTCTTATTGTCTCAGGGGAAGTTGTGCACAGAGTAACTCACTTTTTTTAAAAATCCAAAGTGAAGATGACATCAAACTAATTTCTTATGGAATAATCAGAATTATAATGTTTATAATTATCACAGAGTATCTGTTGGTCTAAAGTGAATGATGAAGAGCGATGTAAACGACAATATCTCACAACATATTATCCCTCAAACTTGTTCTCAAGTTGAATATTGAACCATTACAAGATCTGAAAAGATATTTTATATAATACAAAAAAAACATTTCAATGCGATGAGCTGCAGTTTGCTTGTTAAGGATGTTATAAATAAAAATGCTTGTCCCAGTATTTACTTTTTGTTGAGTAACACAAATTGCAAACTTAAAAATAACAACTGTTTCCATAATTTTTTTCCCTCAGTACAAACGAGGCGTTGCCAATTTTGTGTCCAATTTTTTACAAGTCAATCAACAAGAACGAAGAAAGAAAATCTTTTTTTTGGTCATTAAATTAAAATTAATTTCTACAACTAAAAAAAAGAGTAAAAGTTAAATTAAACAGTTCTTAAACACACGTGACAATAAGATCTTTTACATCAAGTGATGAGTTGCTGCTGAAATTGGTGCATATTTATTTGACCACCATGTCAAATATATAAATTAAAGGCAATTTCATCAATTCATCAATTTGAAAATGTAAATAAAAGTTAGAGTCAATGAGGCACTGCACCCATAAATCCTCATAGACCATAAAACAATGAACTAAAATGAATGCATGATTAATATTTCATATTATCCATCCACAGTCCAACATGAAAACCTAATGAACATGAATAAATAAATATAATATAACATAAAATGACTTATTTGATCATTTTAGTTTGACCAACTAATGTTTCGGCTCATTTCTTTAACTTTCAACATTTATGATGTTTTCTTTTTCAAGCTTGTTTGGTTCATGATCACAAAACATTTTACAACCACAGGCAGATTTTAAAATGATAAATACATTGATTTTAGCTTGTTTTTGACTCAGTATCAATATTATAATATAATAGTATCAATAGTATAATATAATAGTATCAATATGACCCTCATTGACATTTCATTTTCCAACATGAATAACTCTAATTCTGATACTAATAATTAACACTTAAACCAAATATTAACTCATGAGTCTAAAACCATATATGACATTGTATGCTCCGTACTTATAACCCATCACAATCTAAAATCTCTCTCTCTCTTGTTCCCTCTCAACAAGTCGACACGACTATTTATCTAGACGTTATCTCGAGATCAGATTGAATCGGCCCATGTTGTCATGGCGATGTGACCAATCGCGTGAAGCATCACATGCTCGCTTGATTCGTACTCACACGAGCGAACATCCATCACAGAGCCGAAGCATCGCACCTGCGACGCCTCCCAGCGAGAACTTGCAGTTGTAATTACTCGCATCAATATTGTGAACTGTCAAAAGGAACTCGCTCGAGCTTTTTTATTGTTGCGTGTCCTCGAGCCACAGACAGCAAGTCAAGTCTCTTTGAAGAAAGTGAAACTTGATGTTTTTGGCTAATTAAAGCGTCTGGAGCTAATTCTGACGTCGGCGTTTTATCTCTTCGTCAAAGCATTCCTCAAATTTTTTTTCTGTTTCCTGCAAATAAAAGAAAGACAAGTGGGGGTTATTGACAGATATGTTCACTTTTGTTTTGCAGAAAAGATTAATGATGAGCAATATTCTATTGTCACAGATTAAGTTTTTTTTCTTTTTTCATTCAAGTGTTGTGACTTTAATTCTGAGTATGAACCCGAAACCAAAAACCCTGTTCCCATGGCAACAACTAAATTAGAGAGGACGGGGGTGGTCATGTGGAGTTTGGAGGAAGAGTTGGACTATAGGGAATGTGACATACATGGCTACATAATGAACGTGCAATACAATCACTTATTTTATGACAAATTAAAACGAATTGCCTCGAGCCACAGTTTCCTGGACCGGTGGTCCAAAATTTGATCCGGCCGAAAGAAGGAGGTCTCGGTCCGGATCCAGATGAACCGCGGTTCGGTTCGTTAGCAGTGTGACGACGAAAGAGAAAGAACCGGACGAAGAAGCTTACAAATGAGCCGCGGTATCACTTGGCGGAGAGGACGAGACGAAATATCTAACTGCAACTTGGTCCGACGAAACAATAACTTGAAAAAACATCTAACAATGCAGACGGCAGAGCGGAAAGAGAAGAGGCTTCCCGCCGAACCGACCACGCACCCGCGTCAGGCGTCCGCCCGTCGACAAACCAATAGACGGCTGTAATAGTTCGGCCTCCGGTGACGTCAGCTTCGCCGCACGCGTGTGATTCCACGAGTCGAACTTGACCGCGGAAGTGGAAGCTCGACAAATTCATCCGAACTCAAACTCTTGCTTACTGTTCAGCGTGAAGTCACTCGTCATTATAAAAACATACAAAAATGCTATTTTATGAATTCGTCTACAGAAGAAATGAACTGACCTAGTTTTAAATAACCAGTCGAATTCAATCTTGAACCATTTTAATTTTGTCATAATAATCTAAGTGACCTTTTCGTAGAAGCTATATGATATTTGCACTGAGTAGAATATTAATAATAATAATAATAATAATAAGTGTCCAGTGTTTTATTGGCTTCTCCGTTCCATCAGATTGAAATAGTATATTTGCTTTTATACACACCTCCTAAATGTTCCTCTTGACACATTTGGTATCTTTGGAAACTTTGGGATCTCCACTGGAGTTCAGAATGAAGTGTTGTGAGTTGGAGCACTTGCGGCTCAGGGCGACGTTGATAGGGCTAAAAAAAACCAAACGTGTAATTTCCAGATTTGTTCAAGTGGAATCAAAACTAAATCCAGCTGGTTATCAGTGGTGCACGAGCAACGGCTGATGATGTCGTCGTGCAAAATGATGCCGCACCCACCGACTGCCGGCGGGAAAATGAGAATCAAACAGCAACAGACCACATTTAAACTTATTGAAATGATAAAAGATAACGTCTGGTTATCATCACATCGCCGTAGTATGAGCTCGTGAATGAGTTTACAAGCTCTTCTTTTCCCGCTGAACAGTCTGGATTTTGTCCCTAGTATATAGTACAAGATTGTCTTGGATTTGATTTGATCTGTGCTTACGATTTCTGTATTCGCATAAGCACGGGTCCTCCATGCAAAGTAAATCCTGGACTCGAGTGTTTCATGCAGCCTTGTTCTCTCTGTTCCCCGTCTCAGACCTTAAAGAGAGAATCCCTTGTGGAGCCACACTGCCACCTTGAGCCGCCTCTATGCTTCCTGAGGCAAAACCCCCAACTCCTTCCATGCAGGATGCAACGTCGGCCACGAGATGGAGGCAGCTCACCGCTCAGTGAAGGGGTTGTGGGCCTGCGGGGGCGGGGGCGGGGGGGGGTGGCAGATCCTCCGGGCGTCCACAGGAGAGCGCTCGGCACCAGGCGCCGCGTGCCGTCTGGATGAAGTCGCCGGGAAACAGCCACTTGTGAGTTTTGGCCTCAGACGAATCCAATATGAAAATGCGGCTGCTCCCAAACGAGAGCTCCCGCGGAGTCTATGAAGAAGCCAGGCAACATCAGAGGTTCCGTCGGTCACGGGACCCGAGAATGTTCCCGATGGTCTTTAAAGAGAAGGGGTCGACGCGGACGCTACTTTGACCCGAGGCCGCCCGGCGTCTCGGGCGAGGAGCCCACCGGTGTTGCGTTTCCTCTTGGAGAGGAACTCTCTAATGGAGCGGAGTCGGACCCCCCTTTGGTTCAGCATCGACACATTACCTTCCAAACGCTTCCCCTGCTTTTTCTCAGCAACTGATAGACTTTAAGGGGGTTTCCTCCCCCCCCTCCCCCCAATGCAGCTTCCTCCGCCGAGATCCAGGCCGCAGGGTAATTGTCCGCGCAGCACCAGGAGTCGCTCTGTCTGACTGTAATTCTATAATATTGGGGTTGGCCATGACAGTAATCCCCCGGGCTCATCGCGCGTCGCCAGAACTCCTTTCACAAACTCAAATGCATGTATGAAAAATTTGAGATTGTGGAAAAGGGTAAGGGGGGGGGGGGACTCCCAGGCTCTGAAGCTCCTGTCAGCAAACTCCTTTTAAAAGATGAAGAGTTGTTTTTTTCTGTGCAGCAGAAGTTTATGAATTGTGACTGTTCCCGAGGGTGGAAAGCAGAGAATGTGGATTTGTAACATGACAAAGCCCGTCATCTGATACCGTTCTTTTTCTTCTTCCTCTGACTGACACTGTAACTTGACGTCTGTATAAAATATGAATCGCCCGACGACAGAGGACGACTGTGTCCTCTTCATCACGTCTCTTCATCACCTGGATTCAAAAGGAGAATCTCCGAGCGCGACGTGAACAGAGAAGCTTCGTGGACGCCGCCGCTCGACAGGGGGCAGGATGACCCCGTGAGACCTGCCCCGACACCGAGCCGACATCGGGGCCTCGTTCACAACGTTTCACTGGTCAACCCTGGACGAGGAACTCCCCAGAGACGAGAGCAGGAATAGTTTTAGGTTGGTGTCATGCGAGCGGCGACGCTCACGCCACTAAGAGTGATCGGTCACTTCAACTTGACTTTACACAAACGCGAACGAAGGGCGCGTGATTCCAGCGCTGAGTGGCGACACTGTACAATCAACATGTTACACAGGTGAACTTGTGTGGCTCCGCTGGTGAGAGCTGCGGATGTGTGCGGATGCAGCAGGACCTATTTATCCCTATGTTGTCTGAGACACTCGGGCCCATTCAGCCCCCGACGCACAAGCGCCGCCATTTACCCTCCGGTCTATTCCTGTGACATATTTGCGCCGCGCCGCGTCGGGGCTCCGTGAATCTACCCGTGCCATTTGCACAGGAAGCGTCTGGAAATAAACATTTGCACTTATAACGTGTCGCAGGCTTCACACACACACACACACACACACACACACACACACACACACACACAGAGTACAGAGACGTGCATGTGAAAGACAGATAAGAGCACACACACACACACACACACCCACACACACACACACACCAGGGCATTCATGGCAGGAGGTAATAACATAGTGCTGCTTCTGAGAGGCCGGCCACAGTTCTGCGGGCAGGCAGAGGGAACATACAGGAGATGTTATTGCTCTATATGTTTATAACGCTGCCATGGAAAAATAAGAGGCATCGGCCACAGGCATTTCCTTGGGTTCCTCGTCCACCCCGCTCCCGCCTCCCGGTCACCTCTCCGAGGCCCGTGTGTGTGTGTGTGTGTGTGTGTGTGTGTGTGTGTGTGTGTGTGTGGGAGGGAGGGAGGGAGGGAGGCGCCGAGCGTTTAGAAAAGAGCCGATCGCATGTCAACCTCCATCGTTTCAGAAAACTGGCATCCTAATTGCCCCCTCATATATTCATATATTCTATCTCAAACCCCAACTCGCCCGGCCCCGCCTCTCGTCTCTCTGCCCCAGCTCACTCATTCGTTTGTCTGGATTGTCAGCGCCGACCTCTTGCACAACGGCCTCAATCGCTCGAGATGTTGACTCGAACACCAAGCATAAATATTTCCGAGGAGAATATTGGGTGCGTCCATTGTTCGGTCCGACCCTAGTTTTTGTTTGAGCCCCTCTGGCTCATAGGCTGCAAAAACGGATACGTCAGACTTTATATGGGCACAGTTTACGATGGCAGAACGCCAACACATGGCCACAACGCTTGGCCGTGCCGACGGGGTTTAAATGGATGTTCCCTGCGATGGTGGAAATCCATGGTTACCCCCCCCCACCAAAGACCTTGACAAAAGCCAATCTGGTCCATCGTCTACCGCTTTATCCATTTAAGCCAATCCCAGCTGACATTGGGCGAGAGGCGGGGTTCACCCTGACAGGTCACCAGCCTATCACAGGGCCACATACAGAGACGGACAACCACTCACTCTCACATTCACACCTACAGTCAATTCAGAGTCTCCAATGAACCTGACCTCATTCTGCATGTCTCTGGACTGTGGGAGGAAGCCGGAGAACCCGGAGAGAACCCACGCATACACGGGGAGAACATGCAAACTCCCCACAGAAAGGCCCTGGTTGGTTGGAACCCAGAACCTTCTTGCTGTGAGGCGACGGTGCTGACCACTACGCCACCGTGCGGCCCAGCCAATCTGGTATCAGGTGTAAATTCTAACAGACAGGAGAACTAGGACGTGCAAAGTCTTTCATCATTGGACCATGCACGAGATGTGACCGATGATGAAAAATGCTGAATTAAAACATTTCTGCGACTTTCGTAACGAAGCTCGCCGCGCCCCTTTTTTCTCTCAGTTCTGCTTTCCCATCTCATCCATACGAGACCCGGGCTTCAAGGGGACGCGGCGGGCGGGGGAAGGCGAAAGGCAAAGGAAAGGAAACGTTGCTCCTAAACGATGGTGTCAGCCTGTAATGTGAACGTAAATAAACCGAAGCCGAGGCCGTGTCACATTTAATTATTCTCAGACGCGGCCGCGGCCTCCGTTTGTCTCTGCTCCCCGGTTGTGATCCGGGGGGATAATGAGGCCTTCGGAGGAACGCTGGGTCTCAATCTGCCCGACTTTAAAGGGGAACGCTCCGGGTTCTTGTTGGGATGCTGCAGCACGAGCCTGCGTATGTGTATACAGTGGCGGCCCCTTAAAAAGGCAGAGCCGTAGCCGCCCGTGCCTCTGATGTGCCATCCAACTTTAAAATACAGCTTTGCCGAGCTCAGTCTTCTTCAAAGCGCTTCTTTCCCTTTTTTTCTTTTTTCTTCTTTTGCCCCCTCGCTGCCAGCTCCGCCTCCGCTCTGCCTGCTGCCTCGACGTGATGAGTGGAGCCGAGTGAAGAAGAAGAAGAAGTTGGGTGAAAAGGCCTTAAAGGAACTGCGGCTAATGAAACAAGCCACTATCTTAAAAAGGCTACAAGAGCCATGCCATAAAGTGGGACAATGAGCTGCTGGTGTTTTGTGTGTGTGTGTGTGTGTGTTGATCACTGTTCTGTTTAGGATTCACTGCGAGTAATCAGCATTGGAAAAAAAGACAGACTTCTTTTATTCTCTTTGACTTTGGAGGCTTAATGGCTTTTTCCCTTTTTCAGCAACGACTCTGTTTTTTGCGTCTTCAACGGCACGAACGTCGTCAACCCCGGCCCTCCGTCATTCTAATCTCCCTCTGTCAGCGTCTCGTCCAAACAGTTTCCTCATTGTGGGCCTGGAGGGGAGGGGGGAGGCGGAGGAGAGGGGGGGGGGGGGGTGCTTGGAGGTGTTTCAACCGCTGCCACCTGAACGGGCATCCAGCATCCAGAGAAACCTCACATTTAGGGTGGTCCGACCCGCCACCTCCAAAACCGCGTCCTCCTGGCTCTCGTCTCTACGTGGCCCCCCCATCCATCCCTCCCTCCCTCCCTCCCTCTCTCTCTTTACACAACCTCTCCCACAAAAAGCCCCTCACACGGCGAACAAAGTGTCAGTGGCACCTCACTTGTCGACTCCTCTGGTGTGGCAGAAGTTCGTCTTTTAAGGAAAACACAAAAAAACCCCGTAAACACCATTTGTTGAGGGGTCTTTTTGCAGAAGGAGGGGGCAGACTGTTGCCACCAACCCCCCCACCCACCCCCATGATATACAGGAAGAGCCTCTGCCATCTTCCGCGACTTGAGCAGGTGCAAAGACAGACAAGGCTCAATGACAATCTTTGTACCACATGGACGAAGTTCGGGGGGTTCAGCAGCAGCCCCCTCCGTCTGCCTCGACCGTGAGGCGCTGACATATATCTTATATATCTATATAAGTGACACAGCCACTGAAGGTAGTTCCACGGCTGCCTGTCACTCTCACTCACATGTGGCGATACGAGTCGGCGTCGCCTGAGCGCAGGCCGCCGTAGAAACTCACGACTCCTGGAGTGTAACTGGCTGTTCCATCGTGCAATTTAAAAGCTGTAAAGACAACGAGGTCAGCGACGTTTTTATGTGTATGCGTGGGTTCTCTCCGGGTTCTCCGGCTTCCTCCCACAGTCCAGACACATGCAGAATGGGGTCAGGTTCATTGGAGGTGTGAATGTGAGAGTGGATGGTTGTCCGTCTCTGTATGTGGCCCTGTGATAGGCTGGAGACCTGTCCAGGGTGAACCCCGCCTCTCGCCCAACGTCAGCTGAGATTGGCTCCAGCCCCCCCCGTGACCCTTAAATGGAAAGAGCGGTAGACGATGGATGGACGTGGCATCTACCAGCGGATTGACGAGGTCGATGCTATTTGGAGGCTGACGAACCGGGGAAGGACCGAACCCCCTAATCTGGGAGTGAGCATTGTTTTTTTCAAACTAAAAGGGTCCGGCAGCTTTTCCAAAAGTCTGTGGCGTTGTATGGAGGGAAGGTGTAAACGTAGCTTAGGCATTTTGTGCACTTTAAAAGGAGGAGGACTCGTCTTCTGAGATCACTCCCGGTGATTTTGCTGGTCTGTAACAGAACCCCCGAAAAAGGTGAATCAATTTACAGTCACAGAGAGTTAAGAGTTAAATCGAGCGCGTTTATCTCTTTGGTTTATCGACCCCATCCTTTCAGTAGACTGGCTGAACATCTGCTGGACTGGTGGGATTAATGTGGGATTAATGGAAAAAATATCAAGCTGTCTAATCAGTGTTTGAGGTGTATTAGTCGCGTCACCGTTTTCACCGCACATCCGATACGCTCGGTGATCATTTTCCGAGCTGACTCGGGTCCTAATGATCAGCCACGATAAGCCGCCGTCCCTCCTCCTCCTCCTCCTCCTCCTCCTCCTCCACCCGACGCCCAAACTGTGGCGAGTGTGAGGTTCTTATTATCTCTGGAGCCGTTCCCATGGCCCAAGCCTCCGCAGCCCACCCTGGATTTCATGGGGCTCTCGGGCAGTAACCTCAGGAACAATGCGGGGCGCTGTGCTGATTCCGGGGACCGGGGCGAGCCCAGCTGCCCCCACCTGCCAGCGGCTTTACTGGCTCGGCCCCTGGGGCCGATTCGGCACTGCGGGAACAAGACACGTTCAATTTATCATTACAAGACGAGCTGAAGATGGAGATCATTTCTGTGGGTTGCAAAGGAAAGTAACCGAATTTTACTGACATCGCCAAATCCCTATTTGTGCTTGATTCATACTGAAAAGGTCATATTTCCTACTGTCGGGATCAACCTTTTGGTTTGGAGAATTTAAATGATAATTAATATTTCACTCAGCAGGCCTGTCATCCAGCTGGGTGGGGAGGGGCCTCGAAGTGGGTGTGTTCTGGGGAGGACACACACACACACACACATACACAGGCAGCCGTGACCTCTCATGGACAGTCAGCTGTCAATGCGTGCAGATGCATACAGTACATACTCACTCTTGGTACTTACAGTATTTACGCAGCGTCACAAATGCAACACATCCCCTAAACTTTATGGGGCTGTCCGTCAAAAGTTCTTCTCTGTACGAGCGTCAAACAGAAGAACTGATTTCTAATTTCTACTGAGCTGGTTTATTATTCTCATTTTAATTTGTGTACTTTTATTTACCATCTTTTCGTGTCAGCGGGATTGGTCACCTGGGTTTTGCATATAAATTGTGTGAATAAGTTGCACGTAGGATGTGTTTGATTTTGACAACTTTAAATAACTTCATTCATATAATTTTCATAATTCATAATTTTCCCACCAATGTCGCCACTGTGAAGGTGCAACACTCATATTGGTCCTCACAAAGATAGACAGGAGCGTGCGACTTTCTTTTGTCCCCATATGGACCGTGATGTGACTGAGGTCCCCTCAACACGAGCAGTACAACACGAGTAGTACAACACGAGTACAACACGAGTAGTACAACACGAGTAGTATAACACGAGTAGTACAACACGAGTAGTACAACACGAGTAGTACAACACGAGTGATATTTTACTCTAAAGTTCAGATGCACAATTCAATAGGAACGTAGAGGAAAAAAACTAATCATTTGTTTGCAAGATATGGGCGACAAGTGAGAGGCTCTGCATTGATTATAGAAAAAAAAATTATTCCTATATTATGACAAATTAATATATCTTTTATATTTACAGCTTGTAGTCTTAAAGGTAAGATGGCTTTCACTTCAGATAATTCTCATAAATTATCTTTTATTGCAGTACAAGTATATATATTTCAGGAATGTCATTTCTGAAAAAAAGCTGAAGAACATCTTCTTATTCGTCTTTGTGTGTCGATAATACAACTTTTTTTGTGAGTACACGTGAAATAATTTATTCATTTAGTTGATTATAGCGACTTCGTGAGATCTTTCTGTTCATCTCGCCACTTTGTCGTCGTCATCAGCGATTTCTTCTTCGTCTGCTTCTCTCGTTGTCGTCATCTTTGCTGGAGAAGCTGGCGAACAGAGCGGCTCCCAGAACGGCCAGGGCCACTCCCGCTGTGGCCACGCCGCCCATCACGGCTACCGCCTCCACCTGCCCACACACAAAGAAGTGACAGGGTTTGGGTCGGCTGTCAGAAGGCTAACAAGGACATGGAGGCCAGGCAGCAGCACACCTGCCTGTTTCCTCCTCCTCCTGTCACGTGACATGACATTTGGGCAACACGGCACGTTTCTGACTTAACGTGTACAGTACGTACAGTGCGAGCGGATATAAAACCGTCCGCTCTGGCTTTGGCTTTCCATCTCGTTACTCGAGCAGTAGGAGTCAGAATTTGAATCAGCCTCTCGCGCTCGGCTGCTTCCTAAGGCACAAACAGCGGCAACGTGAAAACCCACAGATTTACATACAATAACTGAATAAGTAAAACTGTCCGGCTGGATGTGGGATCCTCTGATTTAATTCCATTTCTTTCTGTATAATAACATGTTTCTACAGCAGAGTGCAGGTGACAGATTCACCGAGCGGCTTGTTTAAACCAAATTTCCTCCTTTTTTATTTGGAAAACTTCCAAACCGGTTTTTGTTAATCACCGTTTGAAATGTGTGCAATCACAATTTACTCAGCTCCACATCTGCTTCGTATCAGTTATGATAGATTGTGTTAAATCTGTGTATTGTGTCTGTGAGTGAGACGCTTATGTCATCAACTCATCCAACACACACACACACACACACACACACACACACACACACACACACACACACACACACACACACACACACACACACACACACACACACACACACACACACACACACACACACACACACACACACACACACACACACACACACACACACACACACACACACACACACACCTGGCTGTGCATCACTCTGATAAAGGGATTTCCCACCGAAGTAATAAAACATACCTACATCTGTTATGATTGGTAGCGGAGACGTTTGTCTAACAGCCAAATCACTTTTCTTTTTTCCCCCCTCAGGTTCTTTTAGAGAGAGCATTATAAAAGAGTCGCGCCTGTATATTAATTATGTTCACATGACATCTTGAGTTTGTTATACATGTGATTTCTTTTCATGATGTCTGGATGAGGTTCATGTCAATGTGGGCTGAAACTAAACTTTACCTAATTAAACACTTTAATAAGAACATCATTTATAATGTAGAGATACTGGTCACTTAAATGTGTCGTTTGATCTGTAAATTATATTTCATGATTGTACTCTGATTAAACACATTACTGGTGGTTTAAATATCACTTTATTTTTTACCAAATTCATAAAAAAATTGGCGTTTCATGGGAGGACCTTTGCTCCTATCGCCACCCGGTGTTTCAAACCATCGGCCGTTCCTGAAGTCAACACGTCATGACCTTTAAATATTAAAGTTAATGCCCGATTACCGAATGCGGCCAGGTCTGGTCTCATAGCGTTAGCTTCGGCTACGAGACCGGCTACAGCGGCGCCCGCGCCCTTATCAAGCAGTGTGTCGCTCTTGATTTGTTGGACATTTTATGTAATAGCTACTAAAACATGTATAGTAGTGGCAAAGCATTACTAGTTGTTCAAACATTTCATACCATTAGCCCTTTAAACAACATTACGCTACCACTCAGAGACGGCCCTGACCCTTCTGCTGGACGTGCATTGGCTCCGACAGATCCGGCTTTGGACCCAGCTCGGTCTGGAGCCAAAGTCTGATCCTGCTCGGGACGTCCGTGGTCCCTGGCAGCACCAGATTTCTCAGTCGCTTCTTTACGCCTTTGTTCAACAAATCGGACCAGAGGTCGGTTGACCGGCCGGACGCTCACCTGCTGAGACCTGGGCTTGCCGTAGCGCAGCTCGGTGACAAAGTGCTCGCAGTTGCTAGTCGCCAAGCAGTACGGCAGCTCGCGGCCCACCATCGCGCAGGCGTCCCTCACGATGGCGCGTCGCTCTCGCGGCTCGCACTCGCCGTCCCGGAGGTTGTTGATGCGGAAGCGGTGGAAGCCGACCACCTCGCGGAGCTTCTGACGCCTCACCTGCGCCGTGCTGCTGTCCAGGAACTTGAACAGGTCCGAGGCCCCCGACTCCTCCTCTGTGTGCGTTCAGTACAAGAGACAGGTAATCAACCGCATTTAAGTAGAATCGACATAACTGGTGCACGGAGGGTTGTAGTTGATCTTAGGCAACAGAACTCTTCACTCACGCGGAGGAATCAAATGAACCACCTCTTCTCCTCCGACGTAGATGGCCCAGTGCTCGTATGACCCGCGGAAGATCTCGATCAGGTCTCCGGGCTTCGCACGGTGGTCAAACTAAGAGAAACAAAAAACCCCAACGTGTCATCCAGTGTCACGTTTGGCTTAAAGGAAATCAAACTGAATGAGGAAAAAAAAGGATACGCCGCCAACTCAATGATGATCAATCTCACAGCAAGCTAGAGGTCGATCCTACTTCAGATGTCCAGAAGATCTTAGGCGTCACAGACGAGGCTTTGGAACTGAACTGGATATCTAAAGACGGACACGTCTTTCTCAACTGTTAACGTCCGGTGATGTTTTTTTATTTGACATTTCATTGAGCCAACTACAACCAAGAGACCCGTTTCATAGTTTATGATGGCTGATGCCCTATGTTTAATATTCTGCTGTATATACTTGATATTTTCATATTGCCGTTGATGGTTCCGAATGCCTCTTGACATCATCTTTATTTTGTAGTTCAATGAAACAGACTAACAACTCCCTTGATGTTTTGCAGACCGAACTGATGGACACAGATCACTCAAGTGCCGTCTGTTGGCCACGTGTCGCTGCGTGCACCGGAAACCTGCTCATGCCTTGAAAACCGCACACATCAAAAAGATATATTGGCTCAGATTTGAGTGTGCGGGTGCCTTTTTTTAAATTCATCATTGTCCAACTAAAAGGAAAAGACAGAACTAAGAATTGAATTGAGAATTAAAATGAGAATAAACTTGACATGTAGCCAAAGGTCTCAATGTGGCTTCCTGTTCTGTACGTGTACATGTCCAACCACTCTGCTCCTTCCTGCTCGGCTCACTACTAAACAGTTCCATCAATGTATCTGGACGTGAATCACAAAACAAGCAGTTACACCCAGCTGAAGGAACTTGGTCCCACCTGTTGTGGCTCTTTGCACAGACGCAATTCAATCGACATTTCACGTCCAGCTTTTTAATGTTTAGTTTACGCGACATGTTGACACTTGGCACTCGTTTTGTCACGTCATCCCGTCTGTTCCTGTTGCGTCAAACATGAGATGGCATCAAAAAGTCCCATGAAGATGTCTCTCTCATAGGGCGACACATGGCAGACATGACTGGAAGGTTGTCGACACATTCTGTATTGTAATCCAGTAGTATGCATGGTACTTTACCTCAAGCCTGCGTGTTCACCTCGTCATGCAAAGGGCGCAAAGAATATTTGGAATTGCGTCGCTGTAAAAGAACAAAAGGACTCACCAGCGCCTGCTCCATGTCTCCACCTCTTCATCTATCAGGGACGGAACAGGTTGCGACTCACTCGTCGGTGAGTTGGTGCTGGCGAAGGGGGATTAGTGCAGATAAACACACTGGCGCTTCGCAGTCAAACCACTTTGATCAATCATTTACTGGGCGAGTCCACTTGGAAACTGTTGGACTTGAGTTGCTGCCAGCGAGCGCTGCGATAGAGAGCAATGACGCAGCGAAGGCTGAGTTTCGTTTCTCGTGAATTGTGCTGCAGGTGAACTCCAATAGTACGAGCGTCTGATTCCCAGTCAGGGCGTGGCTTAACCCAGGTAAGCTCAGGCGAGGCCCCGAGTGCCACCTGCCTACCTGTGACAGGGGGGCAAAACTGGAAAAGAAAAGTCCGGTTCAAATCCGATCGTCAACTCTTTCCTCCTTAATTGAGCAGAAGTGAAACAAATAAATAAAGCTGCATGAAAAAAAATGAATAAAATCAAAGGTAAGATTCAGATTCCAGATAAGTGTAAGCGTCATTATCACAGGTTTATTTTTTAGTTTCCGTGCAGTCCCTCAAATTGGAATGAATGACCAACCCACTTCAAACTGAACCGTCTCATTTCACTGGGAGAATTCAAACAGTTATTATTAGAACACTTCACCGAGTCTGGCAACTGCCTTCACTTTTCCACTCCGGTATTTCTTGTCCGTCGTCTGCTCTCGCCGCCTGTTGTCTTTTTGTTGCTGTAAATGTAAAATTGTTCTCAGGCCGCTCATGAAAAAGAGATTTTAGCCTGATTAAATAAAGATGAAATAATAATAATAAAAATAACAAACACAACCAGTGAATTTCCATTAGTGTCTTGTCCTTTTTTGACTCTACACAGTTTTTCTAAATGAGGCGCAAACATTTTGCTCAAACCGTTGCGTCAGTCAGTTGTAGTGATTCCTTTGTCTCTGTCCTTGCGTTACCTTTGTCTGCCGCATCCGTGCTCCTTCGACGTTTGGCCAAAAGATGAGACTGAGGGTGGAGCCCACTTAAATACACAGGCCCAGTAATTGGACCGGACCAAGAGCTGCGTCAGCACGGGGGGGCGGGGCTTCTTTTGTGTAGAGGTAAACATGTTGTCTATGTTATTTCCCCTTATTGTTTCAAAATGGTCCGATCAGCCAGTATATATATATATATATATATATATACATATGTCTTCCCCTGGTTTCATTTGTCAGGTCAGTTGTTTGATTCAATGTCATGTTTTTTTTTTTTTGGTTTTTTTTTGCAGGAATTGTAAGTTTGCAACCATTTGATAACACGTCATATTATTTACAAGATGATAATTTGCCAGCTCTGTGTCTTTTAATGCTCCTGTAGTTTCCAAAATCTGTTAGAAATTATCTGCAATAGCACTCACATGTAGCAGTGGCAGGTGAATATCAGCCTGTGGGGAATATATATATATATATATATGTATTTTTAGGCACGTGTCCAACTTGGAAGTTTAATTTCTCCCCAGTTCCTCGTTGGGCGCTCGGAACAGGAAGCCCTCAATCAGACCGACACAGGGATCCCGTCGGCCTTTCTTTTCCTTATTCTTTTTTTAGCTCTGGAGGATGTTTGGAGAAATTCCCCCCACTCAGATCAATGCCGCCGCGGCGCTTTTTATTAAATGCAGCTGTAATACAGTACGTCCTGCACCCGGGCCAACAATCTTCTCTTTTTCTTTTTTCTCCCCGTTTCTCTGTATTTTCTCTCTGCTGCTCCGTTCTGTTCTGTTCCGCTCTGTTCTGTTCTGTTCTGGTTGTCGTCAGCTCGCTGACAGCGGACACAAGCCAGAGGAGAGATCTGACACAGAGCGTTTCCTCTCACTTCCTGTCCGTCAGCTCCGCCTTCTACCACCGCACCTGTTGGAACGAGCCTGCGGGATATTGGCCGTCACCTGCCCGCTGCCTCCCCCGGCCTCCAACATGCAACGCCTCGCGCTTTCGCTTTCCCCTTTCTGGAAAATAGCACTTGAACATCCCACTTAGGCGGAAGTAAACCCGGCCGACACCGGGGCGAGGAGCGAGGTACGAATCTGGAGTCAAGTGAATCGGAAACGTGCATCTTCATTTTTTAAAATTGATTTTGAAAAGAAAATGCCATTTTTAATTTTCACCCTCCTGTTTCCACTTTATCAAATGAGAATATGAATTAATATTGAATTATCCTGCAACCTCTGGGTTATAGATGGCGACTATGATGCGGTTAAGGTCGGGATTATTAAGAGAAGGCAACAAAAAAAATACAAAATTAAAAATGGATCGTCCAATTTGCAGGGAACTTTCCGTTCCTCGTTTCCTTCTGTCCTGCCCTCGACCTTCACTTTCATTTTCCCTCTCTCAATTACTTCATATCCTCGCTCCTCTCCTTCACACCCTCCTGACCTCTTTCCCTCCCTCGCACACATACACTTTTGACCTTTGCCCTTTGAATTCTGCTGCGTGCGTGCGTGCGCGCGTGCGTGCGTGCGTGCGTGTGTGTGTGTGTGTGTGTGTGTGTGTTTTAAACAGAGCCCGAGGCAGAAAGCAGAGCTCTCACCCTGCACTGGATTCCCCGTCTTCCCCCTAATCCCCTTCCTGTGGATGCCGACCGCCTCCTCCTCCCGCGAGCTGCCGAGCTGCGGTTAAACCCTCGTCGGGCTGCGACCGGCCGACTTTCATTTTCCCCACCTCCTCCCGCCCCACCGCTCACCGTGGGTTTTTCCGGCAGGCAGACGAGGGGCCCGCGGTCTTTGATATGCTAATAGCTCCCGTCTTTCTCATGTCTTCTTTTCAAAGTATCGACCGGCCCGGAGGACGGAGGAGATGTTGTGGAGAGCGATCTGCTTAGTCAGTGATCCCGGTCTTTTCCCCTTCAAGACTTCGATCAGGTGAGAAAAACGCATGCTCAGGAAGTTTTTTGTGGCGGCGTCCGGGGGCGACTGGCTGACGGACGGACGCTCGCAGGGGCATCCAGCCGGAGGCCTTTTCCACCGTCAGGGAGCTGGTTCTTGGACCGGGGACGTTCAGGGTTCTTTGGCCTTTGGGGACGTTCAGCGAACCAGGGCATTGTGATCGGGCACACGCCATCACAGGAGAAGACAACGGACGTGAACAGTAGTAGCAAGATCAGTTACGTTCAAGCATTTGTTCTGCTACAGCAGCCCCATGAGAAGAGAACACGGACCAACTTCTCACGATTAGAAGACGTCACGCGCCCACCAATGTCGCCACGGAAACCAGCTATTTCTTGGTGACGGACAACAGGCGATGCCTTGGATTATTACATTTGGAAGAAAAACCAAGTAAAATAAATTAGAAGACGGCAACATGTACAATGTCTGTGTCAGAAACTTAGAAATTCTAATTGTGTCACAGGAACAATAAACAAACACCTAATTAATATTTTGCTTTGAAAAAGTATTTTTGAGATTAGTTTCATGAATTCCAAGACTAATAAAGTATTAGACATTTGTGTAAATGTATAATTTAAATATAGAACGTGAATGAATGAAGGGCACGTAGCGACTTGACTACAAACACACAATTTCCAACATGGGACTTGACACGGGACTTCGTCCATCTGTGTCGACTCACTTTGCGAAACCATGACTTGAACTTGACTTGAACCAAATGCGTCTGTGCATCGACACTAATGTGCTGAAGCATAGATATTATAACTTGGTGCAAACACTTTGAAAGGAACCCCGCAGACCGTACTTCAGGGAAGTTAAAGTGCAACTCAAGGTATTTCCGAAGGTGAATGTTTGGCGGCAAAATTTCCCCGGGCGACACTTTACGGACGAACGGGCGCAGCCGAGGCCACGGCCTGAACCCATTCAGCCGCGGGCGGGTCGTAAATCACGCCGGCTGTTTGGCAGAAGTCCTGCATCATTGTATAATGGTTAATTAAAGCCGGATCAATCTCAGTGACACCAGTTCTTTTCCTTTACTTTTTTTTTCTTACCCCAAGTCTCCAGAAAGGAGTCCCCCTGGTACCTTCATCCCAGTGAGGAGGAGGAGGAGGAAGATGACAAGGCTGCTCCTGTTTGTTCCGGGCTCGAAAAAGAGGTCGACGCTCATGTTTGCGCGGAGCACAAAGCTTCGCAGGCTCCCTGGCACCGTATGAAAGACGCGTTTCCACGGCGCACACAGCAAAAATACGACCGTCAACTCGCAAAAAAATGAGTTTTGCCTCGGTTGCCATGGCGACTGGGCGCGCGGCAGCGGGCAGAGGGGATGGGCGGGGAGCGGGTGGCTGGGGGGGGGGGGGGGGGGGGGGGGGGGGGGGGGGGGGGGGGGGGGGGGGGGGGGGGCGGAGGTCACATCTGAGTTCCTCATTTCTGCAGCGATGCATATGTACACTGTGAGGGAGTTCACGTGTTAAACAGAACAATGGTGCAAGTGGAGGGAAAACAAACAAACAGAAAAAACTTTGTTCAGTTCAGTTCGAGCTTCGAGGAGCCGAGAAGATGCTGCAGCAGCTCTCGTAGCTCATGAATCCTACATGTCTGATCAGACGAGGCCGACATGCCGCGGCACACGGTGCATTGTGGGACGTCAACAGACTGCAAAAACAACATCTTCTCATCGGCGCACGCTGGTTCACTTTCTTCCATTCCTCTGGATCTTTCTCCTGCCAAGGCATTCTGTTTCGTTCTTTCTGCGAAGCGACGTGAGGAGAAAGGATAAAAGAGAGGAAAGAAATGGCAGCCGCTGCAGACTTGTCATCTGTGGAACGACGAGTGCTCCGCAGCCCTGGCCAGCGGAGCTGAGGAGCAGCTACAGTAGCAGCGGGCGGGGACGGGGGGGACGGGGGGGGCCCTCCTCTCCGTGCCCCATGCAGACTTCCTGCTCTGGGCCAATCACCCAGAAACCGCTCCCATCACACAGAGTTCCCAACAACCCCAGGAACTGATGTGACCCTGAATGCAACTCTCTCTGACCTCCCTCTGCCGGCTGTGACCTTAATCGACATGGGATTTTTTTTTTAGTTTTATGCCTTTGATTGTGCAGATTGTTATGACTGTGTACATGCACGTGCTTGTGTACCAATCACAGTCACAGAGGAGATGAAGAAACATATATATATATATATATATATATATATATATGTATGTCTTTTACAGTTGGGATCTTCGGGACCACAAACATGACATCAATTCTGAAATCTTGTTTATTAGTAATATTCATACAATTGGGAAAATGATGTCGGGTTAGGGTGGGGGCTGTATGTTTTCTCCGATTGTGACAGCGGATAGAACCTGATTTCAGATCCCTTCCATGATTTCATTTATCCAGATTCTTTTTCTATCTACATGGGTAGAGAGCAGGTGTGGAGCTGCTTCCAGTTCACCAGAAGCAGGATCCATCGCCGGCCGTCCCGAGGCGGAGCTGTTGAATAAACAGTACAGTTAGATTCAGGGGGGGGGGGGGCGAAGTGGCCAGTGAGCGACTCGGTAATACATCACCGGTTAAGAAACGGTTCCCATGCCTACGGCCGACCTCGGCACGGATGAGGTAAGAGTGCCCGGGTAGCTTCATCCAGATAACGTGACCCTATAGTGGCTGCGGCGTTGTTGCGTCGACCGGCTCTCTGAAAATAATCCCCTCGCACCGTCGTCCGAGAGTCAACCACTGACTTTGGCCGTGCGCTTCCGGGGGGGGGGGGGATCGCCGCCACATCCTGACGTTGTTTGCACAAGGCCCGGTCACGGATGATTGATTACCCCTTATCTCCCCCCCTGGCGAATCAGAGGCCTAATTGAGCACGGTCTGGTTACAGATCCCCTTTTCTCCGGCCCATGAAAAGGCTTTGGCCGGCGCTCGGGCTTCTCCCCTCCGCGATGAATGGCTGCCTTCTGGGCCAGGCCGCGCTGTGGGCAGACCTTTGTTTCCCTGACTGATGGCTTTTGGGTTGTTGACCGGCTTCCAGGAGATGGTTGTTGACTCGATCTGACAGCGCCGGCGACTGCCAGCGGGCCCGGCCGCCAACGCGGACAGCTGCAGAGAGCCGGGGGGGCATCGTCCAAGCACGCTGAGCCCTGCTTGTGCAACTCACGTCAGCCACTTCAGGGATTGTCTCCCCCCCCCCCCCGGCTGCAGATGTGCCCCTGAGCAAGGCACTCAATCCCTCCTCGCTGGTGTGAAGTCGGCCTCGCGCAATGTGGCTCGACGGCGTTCGACGGGTTCGGGGTCGGGGTGCGTCTTCAGGATCTGGATCTGCGGTTCTTTCCCGCGCCTAATTTGCGGAGGAACATGCCGATCGCTTGGCTGTTTGTATCTGGACAAATGTGCTGCTTGTTGCGGAAATGTCACAGTGGAATGAAGCTGAGGCCAGAGACGGACCGACGAGCGGCTGGACCGGGCTCAGCCGTGGGTCCACGGCGACGTGACAAGAGCTGCTCAGAGGATTCTGGGAATTAGAGGCAGAACATTCAGAACAGCACACAGGGATCACGGAATTTCTTAAAGTAGAATATTAAGTAGCTTCTTCACTCAAATTTAATGTCCCCCCTTCGAACGATGTTGCTCCCTGCTGAAAAAAAAGACACTCATCATTTCAATTTACTACTATAAATTATCCTCAGCTAATTTCTTTTGCACTTAACCTGTCAAAATGTGTTTGTGTCGTTGCAAATAGTTTTTGCATAAGCGCAACTCCCCGGCATCACTTGTGGAAGTGAAAAGCATCAAGTCAACAGTCATTCATTCTCCTGAAGTTTAAATCACAACGCACCAAAATGTTGCTGCTTTTCCTCACGTTTAGAAAAGACAGATTTAATAGTGTTCAATTAACTTTCCTGCAAAAAGTCATTAAAAAAAAAGCCTCACAGAAGATGAAGAGGAAAAAAAAAAAAATCTGCTAAAAGTTGCATTACAAAAACAACACTTGTAATTTTTCAGATTTTAATTAAAGAAAAAGATAAATTCCCAGATTTATTTATTTTTTAAATATAAGAAATGTATTCTCATTCAAAAATTACAGGGAGTGAAAACTTGAGCTAATGCTCCGTTGAATAACACACACACACACACACACACGGGATGTGTTGTTGTTGTGGTGGTGGTTTGCTGGAGAGATGAATTGGACCAAAGAGGAGGAGACCGAACCTGCTGCTGCTGTTCTCTTTAATTAGCTCCTGTTTTTGAAGTGTGAGGTTCTGGTTTTTTTTTGTTCGTGCACAATGAAGCTCTGTTCAGAGTTTATCTGTGAAAAACATGAGCTCACCTCTCAAAGCAGGGTCAACGAGAAGTGTGTGTGTGTGTGTGTGTGTGTGTGTCTTTTTTATTTTCCATAACTGCGGCGCTCCAACGCTCTTTTGTTTGTACTGGAAATACTTCTGAAACTCCGGCTATCTCCTCGCCTCATTTCCTTTTCATAAACTTATCTCGTCGGCCTCCGACCTGGATAAACACACTTTTCTGCAAAAAGCACAGAGATGCCGTTTTGTTTCTCCTCCGACTCGCCTCATTGTTTTTGGAAGCAAATCCAAATATGCAAACTCCAAATGAAGTGTCTCGAAATGTGAACTGAACTGTTCAAACCTTTTTTTTTTTCTTCTTCTTTGCGCGGCTGTTTTGAAACACGTGGCGACGGCCGGGCAGCGCCACCGACAAAACCGCTCCAATCCAGACGGATTCAGAGCGGCTCACGGATGCGGGAGACGGGACGAGGATGTCCCCGAAAACCCAAAGCTGCGCTCCTCTCTTGCACTTGCCTCTGGAGGTGAGGAGAGATGAAAGCCAGATTGGTTCCATCCAGCTCTGACCTCGCCTGAACTCCCCCAAATCCTAGGAGCTCATTCCCTTTACTGCCTCTTTGCCGCGCAGGCACTTTCCTGAAAGAAACCTCCCGGAACGGCAAACATTCTCAACACATCCCCCCCCACACACACATTTGTGCAGCTGGATGTTTAATGAGGCAGCTCAGGTTAAGATTCAGGTTAAGTGCTGAATGTATTACAGCAGCGGGGGCCCCCTGGGGGACCTGCACGAATGACCCTCTGCTCATTAGCTGCTTCATCCTCCTGCTAATGGATACAGTGGTCGTGTCTCAGAGATTAGAATTTGTCTCATCTTTTCTCTCCGCGCCTGAACACTTTGTATTTCAACACGTGCATTAGAGCCCAATAGAAAGAATGTATCTCATAATCGAACGCCTGTGGCAGCAGGGGGAGAATGAGACGAAGCTCGAGGCAGACGGAGGGAGGGAGGGAGGGAAATCGCAGGGCGGCATGAGCTCTGCGGTTTTGTGGCGCTCTGTCTTCCGTAAGCTTTCAGGTGGCCGTGACAGGAAGCAGACACACTTCACTGCGAAGCGGCATCCCCGCTGTGGCACCAGGCGAGGAAGCTAAAACCTTTTCATTTTCAAACCACTTAAGTTTTGCTGTGATTCTCGATTAGTGTCTCACCTGGATTACCAATCTGTTCAAAGCACTTAATACACGTATATCTAAAAAAAAAAAAAACATGTACCATGTCAAGTTCTTTCTGAAAATAAATTGCTGCCAGTGGAAATGTCAAATTTTGAGATTTGTTTCTGAAACAATTAATAGAACGGTACAATAAAGCCAGACAGCAATTTATTTTCTCAATCACAGAGTCAATATGGGGCTTAAAAGAGAGATGGCAGTCAAGCCAGTTTTGACAACATCAAAATTAGCCCTGCAATGTAAATCACAGTGTCATCAGCATACAATCGAATGTGACAATTAGAGCAGATTTGTGGGAGATCACCAATAAAGATAGAGAACATCAACGGTCCCAGGGAAGAGCCTTGAGGTTCACCTTTTTCTATGATTGTAAAGTATGTTCTTCCGGCACTGTGTGATTGTGACTATATATAACATATATAAATAGGTTATATAAATACAGTCTATTTACTTTCGCCACAGTAGCAGCGATGACTGCAGCCTTTTTTTGTCTCGTCTTCACTTGCTGTAGGAAAAATCTGAACATCTGGATTTAATTTCTGGCAAAAAGAACAACTCCATAACAAGATTTTCTGCAGCGCGCGGTGCAATAAAAACACCATTTAACTTCTCATAACTCTGGCAGAATGGTTCATACGGCCCGAGAGACGGACCCAACGTGTGAGAATCCAACTTCATTGCGGCCGACAGAGCGGACGAGCTCTGCGGAACGTGTTCACCAGGGCGTGATAACAAACGAGGTGTCTGTCTGCGTGTTTTAATTTCAAACACGGCCAAGAAATGTAGGTCCTGAGGGCCGGTTTAGGTCCCATCCTCCCCCCCCCCCCCCCCCCCCCCCCCCCCCCCCCCCCCCACCTCCTCCCCGTTTCCCACTACTGCGCCGAGCACCTGTCTTCGCTGTAATCACGACAGCGCACGAGAGTGCCTCGTCTCAGGATTGTTAATTCACCGTGACTATGTACCGAACAGTTGTGCGTGTTAGTGTAAACATTACATTTGGCCGGCGGCCATACACCATCCTGCCGTCCAACAGCTGAGGCTGCACAGAGGCCGATCCTGGGGGGGGGGGGGGGGGGGCATCTCCTCCGAAAAAGAATCTCTCCGTCCGAGCCCTGAACGGAGAATCAATCACAAGTTTTGCCTGTCAGGTCAGAATGACCTCCTGTTTCACAGGCGTGTTGGTGAATCACATCTTCTCATGCACAGGTGAAATCACAGATCCCCCCTTGTTTGGGAAGCGTCATCGCATATTGGGGAAATGAGAAATGTTAATTGGATGATGGGACAATTAACAGGCTTATCGGGATCCGTTCCCCTGATGTTTATCGAGCTGAACGTTTTAAAAGTCCCGTCACTTCCATTGCTGGCGTCAGCAGCAGACTCCTCCTCCTTGAGAACATTGTCACCGTGGCGTGATAATGACGGCGAGTTATCTTGACTCACCGATCTCTCGTCGGCGCTAAAGAGGCTCTCCGCCGATTTTACACATGAAGTCCACTTTACGATGAGAACTCCTGAGTTTTTGTGCTACAGACATTGGACGTCCAGCTTAAAAGCGGTGGCCATTCGTCAGCATGACTTTTCTAAATTCATTTGAAATCCTCTGGTGTATGAGATTCCGGAGTGAGGGTGCAATCACAATTAGCTGAAAGAAGATTTTTTTCACCATGTTTTTCCAGTACGGTTCGACTGGTGACAGACGTTTCGGTGGCAGAGCTTTTCAAGGTGCAAACTTCTTTTCATTAAAAGCACAGGGGAGTGCGAGAAATACAATTTTTAGATCTTATTTTCCGCTGTCTTATGTGCAGCGACAGGAGGCGTTTTAAGAATTCTGTTGTCGGCGCAGGAGCAGGGAAGAGTGGGCGACGTCCTGGGATCTGCTTCTGGAAACAAGGGGCAGGCGCGGAGTGCTGGATACGACCGGATCTCAGAGTATTGAGCTGCAGCAGGCGGACGCGCAAACAGTTGTGATGTCCTGTCAGAGAGACTGAAAGCAGAGGTCGGCCGCGGCGCTACTGACGGCGACTGAGTGGTCTGACACGGTTATTTCTACAGTGCAGAGTTGGGAGGACATTTTGTGCCACAAGTCGCAGTGAAGCCGTCCTCTTCATTAACATGTGATCCAAACGGACCCGCTCCTTTAGGGCGACTGAACTGAACTTAGTATTGTTATGGAGAGGTTATAATATATTATATTTTGACTTCTCGGCTTCAGTGGGCCGTTCCCACGCCATGTGGTACTCCGTGAATGTTTAAACAAGCCATCGCAATGATTTACAGCCGCTATCTAACCCCGGAGAGAGAGAACACTCTGTCCTGTTCATCTCCTACACCCGCTCTCTGTCCCGACATCGCACTGGGGAAGACGTACAAGACTCAAAGTGTGTCCCTTTCCTGGACCGCAGATAGTAAAGATTTAATAGGTGACGCGGGGTCCTTTTTTTTTTCTCGTGCGGCAGTGGCAACCATACGTCTCCTCTTGCCTCAGTCCAAACAAAAGCTCTCTGGGTACAGCGGTAGGGCTGAGGAGCGTCTCCAGGAATAGCCCGATTTCTGGCATCGCTCAAGGCCTTATAAAGCCAGGTACGGCGTCCGGATGCCAGGGGATCGAGCTGTCTCGGGCGCCGGGACGCCGGAGCGGAGCTGAGATACCGCAGGGGTGCCTTCCCTGTCCTCAGAGTCCAGCCGCGTCTCGCTCGCTCTCTGCCCCTCCGACACCCTTGACGGGAAGCTCTGCGATAGATCAGGACTCGAGCGTGACAAAAACAAGGAGCTGGGCGTCTTCGTCGGGAGCTACGGGGCTCCCTGCGAGCAGCCCGGCTGGTAGCGGGCAACGTGTGCAATGGATCCGTCTCAACCCAGAGTCGTTTCTTCAGACTCTGTGGTCCTGCATGTCGTCGTCCTCGTGTTGCCCGCTGGCCGCGGAGGTGGAGAAGGCCTGGACATAACCTGTCTCTGGGAAAAGCAAGCTACAGACACCTCAGAGTCGCGTGAAGCAGTTTAACCCCAACTTCAGTCTGTTCAAATTCCTGCAGCTACATAAATCCTGCAGCGCTGCACACAGTAGACGTACAGTATCCATCATGACACCATTGACCACTGACCACTGTCGGAGTTGTGGGGTCGCTGTGCGGTTCACGCTACACGACCGACTTGCACGTCTGGTCTCCTCGAAACCCGGAGTCGTTGTCTGAGCTCCACTCGCGGCTGATTGGCAGAGCCCTGTGCGCGCTTGCGGATTCTTTTCACACATTTGCAAATGTGATTGGGCGCACGCGTATTCAGATATATACGGACACAGAACACTCCCCACACGCAAGTGATATTTCTTCAGTACTGGCCTCGCATGTGACCTTTCAAGATGAGTCTGAATGATCCTCTTGCGCTTCCGCAAACAATGTTTCCGTCTCTCAAACTCCGGCCAGACAAAAGGTTTTTGTTGCCGCGGACCCGTGAGTTGCAGGAACAAGGCCTCTACCTGCTGCTCCCGCCGAGGCCACAGCTGCCCAACTTACTTTTTTCATTGAGCAAAAAATACTTTTTAATCACCGACAACAGCTCCGTCTCACCCCCCCCCCCCCCCCCCCCCCACCGGTCTCCGTGTCAATGAAGACGTTTCCTCACTTCCTTATCTTCGTGAGAACGTTCTCCCTCGTTTCCTGACTTCCCCGTCCACAACTCACCCTCCTTACCTGGAGCCGGAACGGGAGGGCGACACAAGGTCAGAGCGACTGTACAGTGGTGTGAAAAAAATAGAAAAGAAGAAGGTTGATAACGTGCGTGTGTGTCTCACAATGAGGAAGCCCGGTGTGTAGGACCGCCGAGTTTCCCGCTCGACAGATTCTCTATCTGCATTTCTCGCACTCCCAGATTTACAGGGTGTAAATCATCATCCGAAGGTCCACACAGCTCTTCCTCTACAGTCTTGCTCTGAACCACCGTCATGCAGACGAGGAGAAAGTGTCACAACATCCTGACATGGCTTCACGCAACGTTGAGCGTAGCATTTGTCAAAGTTGCTTCGACTGGCACATTCACCCCCCGTCCTCTGTCTGTTCATAACGTGTTGACTTTGTCTTGTCGCAGGATCCGGATGCAAAAAATAAAGTCTGTTCGGAAAAAAAACGCCGGAGGCGTCGCAATCTCGCCCCGTGTGCATATTTTTCTCACATTAAAAAGCCAAACGCACTGCGGACGCTCTCGCGGCGGAATCTCACTTCACTTCACACGTCACGGCGGTGATATCAACAAGTCACTGCCCCAGATGAACGGCCGGCTGGTTTCGACCCTGTGTGAATTTCCGCCTGTGTTTTGACACTGTCCTTGCGCCAGAAGGATCACAAAGACATAAACGGGATTTGCAAAAAAAGCCCCAAGCACCAGAACTCGCTGCAGCCCTGTTGATTACAGATCCCCCACATGCTGTGGGCCAAGACAAACTATTCTTCCATTTAGTCTGGAAATACTTGTTGGATGATTAAAAGAAAATGTAATATTACAAACAGATATTTGCCGAAATATTCTCATCCGCATGCAGGAAAATTCCATCAAAAACAAGGGTAAAATATATAATTTTTTTAAGCCAATGGTGTGCAATGGAATGCAAAAACATGCATGCACACATTTTGTACAGACTCGTGGGCAAATTGGCAACGCACAGCGAGACAGCTGCTGCAGCCCCGGTGCAGAAGCATTTCAGATTCACCTCAGCAGCCCAGGAGGTTATGATTATGATATAGATAAATACAAATAAATACATTTTATTTAAAGTGCCCTTTTCATCAAAAGATCTCAAAGGGCTACAGGTTAAAAGCAGTTTTGTTAAAAATTTAAAAAATTTAAAAAACATCTAAGAGGGGGAATGAGGGATATGATTCCACTTGTGTCTGTTTGTTGGTTTGTTTATTCGTCACAAGTATTGGACACACACACATACCGAAAAGATTCGCACCAGATTTTTGGGGGTAAATTTCTGTTTCCCCTGCAGAGAAAAGCTTTTTTCTCTCCCTTGTAATAAACAGTCTGCACTTGGCTTTTAAACGGGAATTGGAGATGTTACTACATTTGGTTTTTGGTTATGACCAGCAATAATCCCAACCATGATTAACGAAGAGACTGAGCACAACCGCAGACTGAGGCGCTAACCACGAGGCCAAGACCCCCGAGTCGCCGCGCCTGTCGCTAGCACGTCTCGTAGGGTGTCGGCGAGTGACGTCTACCAACGCGAATATTAACAAAACGTGTATCGCTGTGGAGTCGCTCACTGCCCCTTTAATGCTGCGGCCGCTCATGATGCTCGGTGCTGGCGCGATTGTCATAGCAATCGTGCTGACGTGCCATGCTACAGACAAGTTCATATAAATAAATGAATTAATATCACAGCCAGACGAACACAGACCCGGTTGACCCCGCTGCTTCTGCCTCCTCTGTCCAGGTCCACCCTGACGTCTGATGTCAGGAAGGAGCCCTATCTGCTCAAAAAGCAGAACTTCCCTCGAACAGCGTCGGCCCATTCGAAGGGGAATGAGCCGCATTCCTTGTCTCCGTGAGACGGGGATCTAGAATAACACGTCTGACGCTGGCTCTCTGCGTAGACACACCAATTATCGCGGAGCCCAGATGTAGCGACTGCCGCGGCTGCGCCGTCTGCCCGCGGCTCTGTTACTGTAAAACAAGCTCCGGGAAAATCTGCAACACACTTCCAGATTTCAGGGCGCTAATGGAAACATAATTAAAGCGCAGCGCGGCATATGGAACCCCAGCTGCCGCCGCTTTCAAAAGCTCGTGGAAACAAATCAGTCCGTCGTCACACGCCGTGTTCTGGGCGGACTGCAGTCGGTTCACATGATGAGCGCACACGAGAACGTGAAACCAGAGAGAACCGAGGGATTCGAGCGATTCGTCTGCGTCCGGCAGATTGGAATCACTGCATCGTCACCGACGGCGATAGGTTATACGCACGCCGTTTAAAATGGCCTTTTAATAGCATAGAGGGGCTACTTAGTGATTTGTAATCACTGGAGGCAGCAGCGGGTGTAATTCCGGTCCTCAATCTGATCTCATTAGCGGGTCCCCGCCGTCCGTGCAGCAGTGATTTATATTGATCGTGAAGACCCGCGGCCTCCAAACGCCGGGAGTTAATTAAGCGATAAACGAGGAAACAAATTAGTGAGCTTCTAAACTGTTGGCGCGGGGGGGACGACGACTCACTGCTAACAAAGTGAGAGACTCACTGATCTGCAGGATGCACATGTGGATTTACCTGAAAACCTTCAGATCGAATGTCTTGTCTAGAAACTGAAACCTACGTTTGCATTTATCCATTTCCATTTCAATGACATTGCAAATAAGGGCTAAAATAGTGATTTTTCAAGTGACAATAATTGACAAACATTGAGTAAATATCTTCAATTATGAATCAGATTATCATTTTAAAAGAGATTTAAAAAGACATTCATCACTAGATAGTTGCTTTTTTTTTGAATCCCAAAGCTCTGCAGGGAAGATATTGGTGGTTTCAACTCCAGAAATCTGACGCCTTGTACCTGATCTTTTCAGTTCAAGGGGGGGATCAAAAGAATACAATATTATAGTAGCGCTACTGAATATTAATGCGCTGCGGGTGTGTGGAGTTGTGAGGGCGCGATCTGACATTACGTGACATGAGTTAATGGCGTGAAGGAGACGGGACGGCGGCGAGAGGGGAAAGAGAAGACAAGCGTGTGAAAGGGGATGTTTGTGCCTCGTATGATTCACGCCCAAGACTCCTCGTCAACCTCCGTCTGCAGGTTCAAGCCGCATTTCTTTCTTGGTTTATGGATAAAACAGCGCACTTTTGGATTAAGACTGGGATCTATAAGTGCGCTTGTGCCTCTTCCTTGATCTGGTGCGACATACAGAAGAAGCTTAACGTTGGCAAACTTAACATTGATGAGTTATCTGGTGCTACAATACATGTTTGGATCATACCCATTAACATTTGATGAGTTTTTTTTATCCGCAGCTCGTCCAATATTGTTGTCTTTAAAGCAAGTGATTCACAATCAATCTGCCAATATCCTGGAATTATCAGTCTATGAGAAATCACTTGATTTATTACGTCAGAAAACGTTTTCCTGAGGAGTTTATGCTTCAATCTTTATAGTTTCAAGTTTTTCTCCAATACAGCGTGATGTTCATTTTGTAAAACATGCTCTCATTTAAAGTAAAATACAGCTCGTACGTCTGGTTGCAAGAAAACCAAGATGGCGCTGGGATTCAAGAAAATTGTTTAAAGACACGATTATCTCTTTGGAAGAAAGATACAAAAAAAAACCATTCAAATGAGACAAAGAATTGATTCAAAAATATTCACAAGGAAGAAACTCATGTTCCCTCTGGAGCTCCGGTGTTGAAGCTGTGACGAGAAGAAGAGTCAGGCGTGGAAACGATTGGGAATGCAGTTTTTTTCCACTTGTAGTTGTTATCACTTCAACCACCCTCATTGTGACTGTGTGAGCAGAGGAACAGACCGTCAAAGACATTCACCGAGATCAGTGGAAACTTTTCCCTCTTGCAGAAAATGTTTGACGGAAATGAAGTACCGCGGTGGAGTTCTCTCTCTCTCTCTCTCTCTCTTTTAAATTGCATTCCTAATTAATTTCTATCTATCTAACCAGAAGCGCAGCATTAGCCATCAGGTTGTGATGCGGTGTTGATAATGAGAATAGTCCCAATAGACGGAGGGGGGGGGGGGCAATCCGGACTAATGCATGAACCCAGGAGGAAAATAATTGAATTTTTTATCTATTTTGCACTATAATGAATCCTTAGACATTAGCACAGGCTGAGCGGAGGAGCGCGGACAATTACCAAGTGGGAGCTGAATCTACGAGCCAGGAGGAGGACGAGGGGGGGGGGGGGGGGGGGGGGGGGTGCCATAGCACCAGGGAAACTCTTTACTATCAGATAAAAGGTTTGATGCAAACTCCAAATCAGTTTGCACGTCTTTAGATTGTTTATGAGCACGATGTGGATGGTTATGTTTTAACCTGGGTTTTTTTTTTGTGTGTGAGTCCAAAAGCCTGACTAGAAGCTCTGACATCCATTACAGCCCCATGATGAGAAAGTATTTGAAGGGAAAGTAAATAAAACCAAGTTTGAACAATTCGGCACATGATTGTTCTAGTTTTTTTCCGCAATACAACTAATGATAATTGTCATGTGCATTCACCTGCGACAAGGAGCCGAGGTGTTTTTCGTCAACTCCGAATGAGTTCAGTATAGTTCCATGAGGTGGACCCGACCTCCGTGCGAGCCGCCATGTTTGCGACGTCGTGTTTTGAATGCGGTTGTTGCACGAAACGGTTTTCAGAATACGTCGCGTTGAATTTTCAGACGCTGCCGGAAACCGGATGTGGAATCAGCGGTGCGCCGCCATAAAGTGTCGCCTGTCGGCCGCTCGGTTGGTTGCGGTTTGCAACTTAACCACCAGATGCCGCCAGAAAAGCACAAGAAATTACACACTGGGGCTTTAAGGTTTGAGAAGATCATTGACATCACAATGGTTTTATTCCATTGGGAGGGTCAAATCACGATCCACACATTACATTGCAAAATTGATCTAAGGGCTCGAAAGACGATCAACAAGAAAGAAAACCAGGAAATCAACAGGATTTTGCGTCAGACTCCACCTATGAGCTTGTTTCTTGTCAATGATTGGATAGTTGTCGTCAGGACTGAGACAGACACTCTACAGGTTTCAAGTCTATCATGATTGTGTTTTGTGTGAGTGTTTCTCCTCGTGCTTTTGTGCCCATCTGTGCCTGTGCACATGAATGTGTATGTGTATATCAGTCGGGGTCAAACCAACATTGTTTGCATTAAAGCAAAGCTTCACCGGTTAGTTTCACAAACACATCGGCATATTGAGGAAGAAGCTGAGCAGAGCCGAGGGATTTTGTTTTCTGTGGCCATTGATGCTCAGTCGACCATCGCTTCTGAAATCATCACTTCAATCTCCACAGATAGGCGACTGTTGTCAATGGACTCGTGGGCCCCGCCCCCTTCTCTTTCTCCTCCCCCTTCTGTTCCTACAGAAAAAGGCCTTGTCCTCGCCGTCCGCTCCTCCGAGAATCCGGCCGGGCGGATTAAGACCGAGGTCCCAAGACGAGACGAGCAGAGACTCAACGTCCCGGCGAAGAGTCTATTTCACACATGAGTGTGCCTCCATCTCATGCTGTTGGCCACTCTCTGAATGGACAGAGGGAGAAAATGGAGGGGGGGGGGTCCAATTGATCTCTTTAAGCCGTTGGGGCTTATTTAACTCATCCAGGAGCCGGGGCTCTGCTGAAGGTATCGCCAAGGCCCCACTTTGCATGAGAAAACCAGGATTAATCCAAATATTTATCCGTGCTGAGAGAGATGTTTCCCCCAGTTTTCACACCCCCCAAAAGAATTTAGCACATTTCTTTTTGCCTCTGAAAAACATTCCCTCCCCCCTGAAGTGTAGTTTTTGCATCGTCGCTGGTATGGAATATCGGAAATCCTACGCAGTGAGTGGATTGGAAATTTCCAAAAGCGTGGCGTGGATATTTCACATGGAGACAACTTTATCGTTGAATGGAAAGTGAGAATTTCTTGTAGAGGTGTTACTGACAGGAGTGTGTGTGTGTGTGTGTGTGTGTGTGTGTGTGTGTTTGTCTTGGCTTCCCCGTCTACCTGCCGCCGCCGCCGGCGACAACAAGCTCCACTTGTTCGACGCGTCTGATGTCGGCGCCTGTCGCCACGGTTACAGCCTGTTATATAGACGACGTCATTCTGACAATTTCTCTGGGCTGGACGTGGAGAAAATCTCCCCGGGACACCCCGGCGACCCTGCGCTGCGAGGTCCCCATGGCAACCGCCGGCCAAGCCAAACATACTGTAATTCAGTTGATATGTCAGAGTCTCCACATGCAAACAGACTCATCTCTCTCTCTGTCTCTCAGTCACTGTACCGTAGTACCGGTCATCCTCTCTCGTTTCATCCTCTCATTGTTTCACATGTTCAGTCTCCATATTGGCCATTCCTCTTCCCTTTACTGAACAAGTTTTAACAGTAGTGAGTATTTCTCTCTGTCAGACAATCCCATGACGAATGAATGATATCATGTCCTTGTTGTAACTGTTGTTATCTCAGTATTGTTTGTGTGTGTGTGTGTATTAATCCTCTGTTCTTGACCCAAATTAAAAACACAACAGCGAGTTCATGTCCCTTCATTGGTTCACCGATGGCGGACAATGGACGTATAACATCTCATGTATGTTCTTTGAATTTTACACTTTAAAAGCATTTAAATTATGCGTTTAGAGTTTCACTAAATCTTTCGTAAACGCCAACGTACGTGTCTCTCTTCTTTCGCTTTTTGTGACACATTTAAATATCAGGAAACAGCAAATACCAATCTGCTGTGCAACCGATGACGTCGCGATCTCTGTTGGGCCGCGACCGTACAGTAGCTCGCTCCTCCACTGGGACACCGGGGCTGAAATAAGAAACACTGAGAGATGGGGTCGACACGGAGAAGCATCCGAACCGGGTTCACTCGGCTCCGTACAAACGTCCGCGATGAACCATGTGACATTCCAGTGATGGAAAATCAAACCTTTGCGTCATTTTTCTGCTGAACTGAGTCTTTGTCACTTTGCGGTGATGAAGTTTGAACTTGTTTGGCTCAAGAACAAACCAGAAAACCCGTCTCTTGTCTAACTTCTCTTTTGTTCCCTCTCTTTGTGTTCACTCACTCTATTACTTTCTTTCTCTTTATTCTCACTCTCTTTCCCCGTCTGCTTCTTTTCTTCCCTCTTCTCTCCTCCAGTCCATCTCCTGCTCTTTACTGTACCAGCCCTCGCCTCCTTCCCCTTCTCTCGCTCTCTCTCTCTGCCTTCTGTCTCAATCTCCCTCCCTCCCTCCCTCCCTCCCTCCCTCCCTCCTTCCTTTCATCCTCACCCTCCCTTTCAGCTCTTTTCTCCGCCTCCCATGTCTGATGGGCCTCGTCCTTGGAAACCGTTGGCTTGGCTCCGGCAGTGTCTCGAGCGCCGCCATCAATTTCGCTGTTGGACACACAGGCCAGCGTTGGGTCGGCCCGGTGGCGTAGTTTATCCTTTCTTTTTTCCTCTCCGCCCTTTTCCTTCTTTCTCTCTTTTTTTCTTTCTTTTCTTTCCCCCTTTTGTCCCGGGGCCTTTTTAGAACGGGGCCCCTCTCCTCCTCCGCCGCTCACTGGCCTGATGGTGCGGGGCGATGGGGCAGGCTGGAGGAGGAGGAGGAGGAGGAGGAGGAGGAGGACTGGACTGCCGGGACCCTCGGAGGACTCGGGACTCCGCTGGGGGAGTCAAACTGAGCCATTGAGGCGGGAGAATGGCCCGGCTGGGCCGAGCCCGGCCCACGCAGCGTGAGACGCGCTATCATGGGAAAGATAAGCGGAGGGGAGCCGCGAGCCGATCCGCCCCCTCGCACACAGTGGCCTCCTCCCTGCACTTTGTGTGTCCTGCAAACACGCTGCCGTTCTGCCCACAATGCCATATCCTGTGTCAATACGAGATATGATTTTTCAACGTTTATCAGCAGTTGGCCGACGAACGGGCAGCCCGGGGTTCCTGTTGTTCCCTCCCACAGGTGTGCAGATACGAGCCATCGTTGCTTTGCTAACCCAGGACCTGACGTCCACTTGTATTCTGAGATCGACTGTAATTCTCAATATTTGGGTATTTTGGCAAACCTGGAGTTACAGGTCTTTGTATTTCAGACTGTTTTAGTCAAGGAATACATAAACTCATGATTTCCTCTCATAACTAATCGCCTGGCAGAGCGGATAATGATCACGTAACACAACATTTAGGGAATCGTGTTCGGAAACAAACCATTTACCCCCAAAAATATATATTACAGACTGTTTATTGAGGTTCGTGACTCTCTGTAGACTCCTGCCTGTATGGTCCTGACTGTGGGTTAAGGTTTAAGTGAAAGCATGTGAGGACAATAAACTAAAGTTTACTCTCTCGCTTCATGTGCGAATGAACATGCAGGGAATCAAGCTGATTGGAGGATGACGTGACCTTGGCGTTGGTGGTTTTCATGGTGTAGATAACTGAAGAGCACGGAGAGGCTGCGAGACAATGGGAGAGGGAACGCATCACTGCATTGACAATCAATAAAATAAAGATTGATCTCTCTGACAGAACCTTCTCTTCTTCTGCACGAGGGCGTCGCACGACCCCCTCCATCACACTGCACACGCCTCGGGGCCGCAGCTCTGCCATCAGGACCTGCCTCCACCAGTAGAGGGCACTTGAGTCACACCTCCTCTGGGTTACAATCGTGCAGAACAGCACAGAAGTGCCACAAGCGCTTACAGCCACCACACCCCGACCGGCGCCGTGAAGCTAGACGGCTGCAAAGAAGTGTCACGGTTACGAGGCTTCATTTTGAGATAACAGACGCACCCCCCACCCCCCCATTCCCCCCACGGTTAACATAATATAATATAATATGTCTAGTGTATTATCACAGTTCTGATCCTGTGCCATGGCTCTAAACTCATGCACTTTTATGATGTAGATCATGGCAGAAATCATTCAAATTAAACTCCATTCAACAATTTAAATATAAAAAGGTAGATTCTTGCATTTTCTACAAATACAGTCTAAATATATATATATATAAAATATATATATATATGTCTCTTTGAAAGCAATGTTTGGAATGTACGCCAAAATGTTCTTAACCGGTTGAAAAGGCAATAATTATAAGAGAAGGATAAAAATATGGATGGAAATGAGAGTGGTTCTAAAACCCGAATGAGAGTAAAGTAAATATTGTGTTTAAGTTACCGTGACGTGGGAGTGTTGCCAAGAAGTATGAGCTGTATGGTTGGCGGATTCTCTGCGGCACGTTGGGCGGCCTTTTTTCTTTTTGGAGCGGAGGGAGGGAGGGAATGTCTTAATTTAGCAAATCCAACATTATACAGCGGGACTGGTAAAATAGGCCTACAGATAGGTTTACATATATAGAGATTAGGAGAGCAAAATATAGCGTAGACTCTAGAACGGGGTTATATCAGCCATGATTAAACAGTTCTTCAAATAAGATTTTTTAAAGTGCGTGCTGCACAAGGATCACAGAGTATCTCAGATAAGATGTTTTAGATAAAAGTATCTCCCACATCTTAGGTTTGTTTCTTGTCTGAGCAAGGAGTCAAAAGATTTTTTTCATTGTCTTAAAATATATCATTGGAGATTATACGTCAACGCAATAAACATCGTGGGCGGCGCGGGGTCTCCTGGCATCAGGCTGACGTCTCACTCGGTGTGTCAGGTCTCTGTCGGTGGGAGACGTCTCCATTCGCAGGGGGAGCGGAGAAAGCTGCTCCGCGGCAGGCTCATTCACTCGGGCCTCAATGGGACGGGCGCAACAATGGGCGTGATCAATGTACACAGGGGCCAACAAAGAACAGATAAGGAGTCGCTCAAGGATCAACAAGGCTCCTTCACCGTCTACAGTACATCGCCCCGAGGAAACGCCGCCTTTGAACACACGGCCCCCCCCAACAATGGGATAGAACCTGGAGATCAGATCAGCAGTCACCGAACCCCCCTCTCAATTCCGGTGAATCTGTCCCAGCTTTGTGAAGACCTCTACTATGCTACACCATAGTATTCCATGCTACTCACATTTTAGGTAAGATTAGTGAGTCTCTTTCTCTTTTCCTGTCGTCGCTTCATTAAAACTAAAGCTAACTAACATTATAAAACATAAAACATTTGTAGATGGAATAAAACTATTTCTATAAGATCTTTACCACTATCCTGAAGTTAAAGCACAGAAGATTAGCCCAATTTAGCTTGTTAGCTAACTGTGATGTTGTGATGTCGTCTAAAACTGAGCCTAGCTAGCCGATGTTAGCATGCTCATGTGCACTGCATTAAAGTAGTCACTTAGCTGACGACATTTAAGTTAACATCATAAAACGCGAGTTAACTTGCCGGTATCTACCATGTCACATGTTTAATTTCATATCTAATGGTTTCATGCATTAGGGGTCGGCATGATAATGCTAATTGTGGCTTTTTAACTGGTCACAATTAAGGAAAGCTAGGCGGCTGGTGACGTATGATATGGTATATTAAATTAATCATTCTATCTTTAATGATGAAGAACTTAAACAACTAATCCTTCCAGGAATGTCAATGACTGTATCAAAAAAAAAAGAGGTGAAAAGGTGAAAATATTGTAGATGTAAAATTATGCTAAGAATCACATGGGTACTATGTGACCTACATCTTCGAAAAAAATCATTCAAAGTTATCTTGAAGGTGTGTATCTTATCTTCTCCTTTGCTACAGGGTTCCTTTGGGGGATTTGACTTGAGGGAAAGCCAAAGAGCCTCCAGCTCTCTACATTAACTCCCTCCCTCCCTCCTTTCTGGGATCCATCAGACTCCGAGACCTGGTAGGCGTCATGTTGAGCTGCTGCGGGAATCTGACTGCAGTGATGTCTTATTCAGAGTTTCATCTCTCAGCCTGAGCAGCTCCGCATGTGTGACTCCAGTGGTCGAGTCTAAAGAAGTCCCCCCCCCCCCCCACAAAGCTGGAGATGTATGAATTTCTTATGTCGTTAGGTGATTTATTAGGATTTATTGCAGGTTTTGTGGTCAAAACTTCTCTGTAAACTTCCTGTTTGGACGGAAAGCGGACAAGATTTTAGATTTCAGTGTAGCTTAGTGCGAAAAAAATCTAAATCCATGGGGCGAAGACCAGCAGCACTGAGGATCTGCATTTACAATAACTCTATCATAAAAGAATGTCAGAGGTTAAACAATACCGCAATAGCTAAAGGAATGAAAACCATATCAGAAAAAAACTAAAGTATAGCCTTAGCAATTATTTGTAATTGTGAAGGTATGACTCAAAATTGACATGTTTTTCTCAGAATGGTTTGAAAAAAATCCTTCGTACAAATCTGGACCCCTCCCAAAATGTAATCACCACGTTACCGTGGCCAAGACCAATCTCTGATAAAAAAGATTAAAAAAATGTTCACGCTAATCCGCCCATAATCCTGCAAAACAAACACAAACCAATCACGTAACCTCCTTGGCGGGGGCGGTAATTGTGCAATACTTGCATTTCCATAGGTATGTTTCCTTGAGACAACAAAACCGGTTTTGTTTGCCGAGCAGATTTACGACCGGGCGAACGAGGGAGTCTCTTTTTCCAATGGGAGTGAAAATGACCACGTAGAAAAGCGAAACAACCACCAGAAAAAATAGCAGCTCGACAATGGAAACAGAATCACTGCACACATGCAAACAAACAAGTACTTAGAGCTACGATGAATCAAGATTTCAGTATAATTACTACAAGTTTATGGAGGGTCTGTAATTTATATCTACCGAATATCAAATAAGTCAAAGAGCCCCCAAGAGAAAAGACAACACGATCACTGTTGTCTCTGATAACAGAGCCGTGTTGTCGCACCAGTGGGCCTCGCCCGACGCGGCGTCCCTCGCCACTCGGCCGCAATCCCCGGCCCGTCAGCAGACACGTAGGAAAACACGAGCGGAGCCTTCGCACAAGTGCCCCGTCAGCCAAACAGTATCCAAACAACTCCGCTCTAATCTGCCGAGCGTGCTCCATCCATCAGGCTTGTCACGCGGCGATGGCGGAGCGGAGTGTCAGGCGGCGAGGAGGCTGAAGAGGAACAAAGTGCTTCTGACCCACTTCCAGCAAAAAGACACAGTCACTCAGAAGGAGTTTTTTGCTTCTTTTTGAACAAAATTCACTCAGGGAACTTTTACAAGGCGATGAAAGGCATGAATACAGATTCAAACAAACACGCTGTAAATTTTATTTGAGAGCCCAAAGTTTGTGTAAGTCTGAGTGTGTGTGTGTGTGTGTGTGTGTGTGTGTGTGTGTGTGTGGGCCTTCACGTCCAGTTCCTTTCCAACTCTTTCGCAACTCATTCTTGTAACACTCGCTTGCTCAGGAAATAAAACACGACGTCTCTTCTTCAGCATCATCATCATCATCATCAACAAAAAAACTATTACAGCAGATCAGAGCTGCATGTAATAGCGTCCAACACCGTTTTGTTAAGAGAGTCGCGTGGGAATTCGGCTCAATCCGTCATCTCGATTGTTTGAAGGAGAATTCCAAAAGGAAGCAATTATGTTTTCGGGAGAAAGAGGAAAAAATAAAATCATCCCACATGGGAGCTGGACACAGTGACTGCACAGCACCTGCATGACAAAATATATATAATTTAAGAAATATATATATACACACATATACACATATACATATATATATATACACATATACATATATATTTCTTAAATGATTGATTTTTGTCTCTGGTTTGTTAGACTATGATATATTGTTTTATGTTAAATTTATAATCAAACATGATTGGAGCAATCTGAACTTCGTAACTTTGCTGCTGATTGACAATGGAGCCATGCAGTCTTTTACAGTCACATACAGTATCATCTCATTTGATTGGATGACCTCCGTTAAGGCGGCCAATTGAAACAGATTTGACATTAATTCATGTTATATACATTACATATTACATATGAATTGCATTTTTTCTGTTTTGTTTGTGTCCAGGCCCTCCTCTTACGACTTACTGACCACGCAGAACACATTCGCCATGTTACGACCAGAAGCATCGACGAAATGTCTGGATCTCACGTCGCTTCACTTTCCCTTTTTTAATCTTGTCACGTCTTCGTGTAAGTCATTTTGATGGAAAGGCACCGATTCATAAATATTGCATTTGCCTCATTTGCAAATTAACTTGTTGCAGATCCAACTACCTCATCTCCGCAGGCCCCTTCCTGTGTTGGCATTTAGATTTATGTCCTATCCCCTGTTTGCTCATGTTCCTTTTAAAGACTTGTGTATCAGGGGATGGAGACAGTCAAACTTACTCGGATTGGACTCTGGTGAATTACAGCAGAACCTAACCCCCACCCGCAGTTCGCATGGACTGATTAACGTGTTCTAAATAGAAATCAATTACACCGTTTACATTGCGGTGCTTACAGAATCGTGTCATGAGTTTGTCTGCACGCTGTGGAGCCGAGTCGCTCCGTTACAAGACCAAACGCCGCCCGGCCCGTCAGAGTTTCCCTCCTGTTTTCAATGTCGGGCCCCCAATCCGTCATGTTCCACCAAGGTCAACCAAGGCTTGCAGACAGGCAAAATGTTATTTTTTTGTTTTAACCTTGAGGACATTTACCTCAGGACTTTGTTTTAAAACTGTCGATTCAAAGATATCACACGGCGGAGTCCGATGGTAGAGGGCGAAAAGATGGTTCCTTCTGGAAAACAAGAACATTTTTTACTTTGCAGTGCAGGGGGAGGCCTTTAAAGGGATAGTTCAGAGATTTTTGTAGTGGGAGTGTATGAGTTACCTATGCATAGATAATATGTTGCCGTGTGGAGACGGTGATCAGCGATGTCATTTGCCGGAGTTTGGAGCAGAAGTGGAAGAAGCGTAAGTCTGAGTCCCACTGTTGCAGAGGGGACCACCGGGAAACTGCTTTTTCGCCACATTTCTAAATGCTTACCCCAAAAAAGGACGTACAATTGAATTCCATTTCCCCTCCAAACTCCGTTAAATGACATCACTGATCACCATCCCCATAAGGTCACATATTAACTATGCATAAGTAACTCATACAACCCCACTTCAAAATCACTGAACTGTCCCTTTAAATTGATTTCAGTTGTGTAGTTTACAATGATAAAGGGATTCTTCGTTATGGCAACAAGGTCTTAATTCAGTTTCATTAAGACAGTGTTGTTTGGATAGAAACTATATTTTTTAGTATTGTCTAATTTGTTCAATCATTCTTTGGTCCTATTGGAAGTTCATGAAAACGTCGCCAACATAAAGTTGAACGAGTCAAAATGAAGATGAAGTGAAACTTCATGAGCAGATCTCTGTCAAAGGCCATGAAAGGGATTCACTCGTTCAAAAGAATTGATCCCCTTTATGTTGTGATCCGGCAATCGAGTGAATGGGCTTTGCTGATCAGTGTGCTGTGATCCTTTGGGGGGGGGGGGGGGCGGCACCCCACCCGAGGCTTTGGGGGTCAGGCGTGAAAGGGACAGTTGTCTCATTGTGTTTGTAACTCTGGGACGGGCCAAATCCCCGCAGACCGAGAGGCTGCAGATGCAGCACTTTGAGGAACGCACCCCCTCGTCATCCCGGGATTAACCCCCACATTCAAACCAGAGGTTATCTGCCGAGAGTAAAGAGCAGGGAGGATGATATAACACACACACACACACACACACACACACACACACACACACACACACAGACACACACACACACTATGATCCAAATAAAAAGTGCAGGTGTCATTTTGATTTATACCCGACTGTATATTGATACAGCAGCTGAGATGGGGAAAAAAAAAACTAGGTTAATTTCTACTTTATGGCAGAATAATAACACAGAAGAAATACTGAGGCTCTAATATCTCGTGGAACAAATTTGATTGCGTTGTAATAAAAAAAAGAACAACCCCTCCCCTCCCCATTCGCCTCTAAGTCTCTTCTCTTCTAGTCTCAACCATTCAACGCGACAAATCAATATTATAAAAGCAAAGAATATTACAAAAAATGAAGCACCGCTCCATCTTTCCTGGACAACAGGGTATGTCAACCAGAGATGTGACATCCGTCTGAGCGCAGTGTGAAACTAGAAGTTCGTAATCCCCCCCCCCCCCCCCCCCCCCCCCTTTATTACAGCAACATTTTCATAACCGCAAACAAGCAGTGTGATGATAAATCTCAGTTCCAGGTCCACTGACTGGCTCTTTCCGCCATAGGTCTTCCCTGGTCTTCCTCATCTTGTCTTTCCTTCTTTTTGTCAAATTACTTGTTTGACGAAAATTCACTCATGATTTTGGCACTGAAAGAAACGAAACAGTTGTTTGGCATATTTGCGTATGAGGAAGTTTAAATCCTGTTAAATAACAACAACAAAAAATGACATAAGCGATCATAACTTCAACTCATCTTTCTGTGACCTAGAGTCACTCGGGCTGCAGATTAACTTCTGAGTAGAACAAGCCGAGGACGGTGGCCGAGTTCCGGAGCCCCTCGGGCACATGGCGCTAAACGGATGTCGCGGCCCATCGCCCATCAATTACAGGTCATCCATACAATACGGTGCCTTGGTGTCGGACTCTGACGGCGACCTGGCTTGAGTGGAACCCGCCCCATCCTCCCACCTCCTCCCCCTCCTCTGCCACCTCGCTCCCCTGACAGAGAACCAATTTTGTCTTTTCTTTTTTTCCCCCCTTTCCCTCTCCAAGCCTGTTCAGCAAACCCATTTATTGCCTCGTCTGAGAGAGCCCGTCTCTGAAGTGCATTAAGCTGCAGGGTTTGCCTCCGCATGCCAGAGCTGACCCGCGGGCCTAATAATAGCGACACCTAGATCCTAAGTGATGCGGCTGATTGTCGGCGGCGAAATGCTCGTTTGCCAGAACCCCCCCCCCCTTATGTCTCCCACCACCACCACACGGCCCCGTTCTCCCAGAGAGACCGACAATGAATTAGAACCTGTTTTCATCCCCTGCTTGCTTTCTTTAATTCAGAAACCAATTACTTCAGATTTTCCACTTCAGGAGAGAGACTGTGAGCGGCCAAATAAATAAATAAATATATATATATATATATATATATATATATATATATATATATATATATATATATATATATAAATATAAAATGGGACGAGAGAGAAAGAGAAAAAGAAATAGCACAAAGACAATCCTCCTCAGAATTAGTTTCATATGGAGATCCCTCGCTCCATGTTCTCTCCGCAACTGTGGATGACAAAAATTGCCTGATGGAATATCTTCCAACAAAAATATTGTAGCAGTAAGTGTATCCAAGACAAATTCATCGCTGGATGTGGCCTATTTAATGTGCACCCGTTAAAGATGCACACGTTATCACAGTAGAATCTATAGCGAGTAAAGTGAGCTGCACCAAGAGAGAATACGCGCACACACACACACACACACAAACACACACACACACACACACACACACATTCTGTATCTGCAGAATAGGCACACAACACAAACAAAAGTCTGTTACATTATGTATGATGGCAGGAATAGATAGACATCTAACATTACTCTGAAATAAAATATCCTCTCAGGTTTCCCCCTTCCTCCTCCTCCTCCTCCTCCTCTGACCCTGTGATCTACAGTGGGAAACCCCAAACTCCACAATCTCGCCTCTCATCTTTTCTCTCTCTCCCTCCCTCCCTCCCTCCCTCCATCTATCCATCCCTCCCTCCTCCCTCCATCCATCCCTCCATCCATCCATCCCTCCCTCCTTCCATCCCTCCATCCATCCCTCCCTCACTCCGTCCGTCCGTCCATCCCTCCATCCATCCACCCCTCCCTCCTCCCTCCATCCATCCGTCCCTTCATCCATCCCTCCCTCCGTCCATCCCTCCCTCCCTCCGTCCCTCCATCCATCCATCCCTCCCTCCTCCCTCCATCCATCCCTCCATCCATCCACCCCTCCCTCCTCCCTCCATCCATCCCTCCATCCCTCCCTCCCTCCGTCCATCCCTCCCTCCCTCCGTCCCTCCATCCATCCCTCCCTCCCTCCTCCCTCCCTCCCTCCGCCCCTCCCTCCATCCATCCCTCCCTCCTTCCATCCCTCCATCCATCCCTCCCTCCCTCCCTCCGTCCGTCCATCCCTCCCTCCCTCCCTCCCTCCGTCCAGCCCTCCCTCCCTCCCTCCGTCCCTCCATCCATCCCTCCCTCCCTCCCTCCCTCCCTCCGTCCATCCCTCCATCCATCCCTCCCTCCCTCCCTCCGTCCAGCCCTCCCTCCCTCCGTCCCTCCATCCATCCCTCCATCCCTCCCTCCCTCCGTCCATCCCTCCCTCCCTCCGTCCCTCCATCCATCCCTCCCTCCCTCCTCCCTCCCTCCCTCCGCCCCTCCCTCCATCCATCCCTCCCTCCTTCCATCCCTCCATCCATCCCTCCCTCCCTCCCTCCCTCCGTCCGTCCATCCCTCCATCCCTCCCTCCCTCCCTCCCTCCGTCCAGCCCTCCCTCCCTCCCTCCGTCCCTCCATCCATCCCTCCCTCCCTCCCTCCCTCCCTCCGTCCGTCCATCCCTCCATCCATCCCTCCCTCCCTCCCTCCGTCCAGCCCTCCCTCCCTCCGTCCCTCCATCCATCCCTCCCTCCCTCTCTCCGTCCAGCCCTCCCTCCCTCCGTCCCTCCATCCATCCCTCCCTCCCTCCCTCCCTCCGTCCAGCCCTCCCTCCCTCCGTCCCTCCATCCATCCCTCCATCCATCCCTCCCTCCCTCCCTCCGTCCCTCCATCCATCCCTCCCTCCCTCCCTCCCTCCGTCCAGCCCTCCCTCCCTCCGTCCCTCCATCCATCCCTCCCTCCCTCCCTCCCTCCCTCCTCTCCACAACTGGAACTGAACAGCGAGACGTTTCACTCAGGCAGATGCTGATTCTGCTGCTGCTTCGGTTCAGATTTACCTAAGAGCACTTGTCGGGGAAATTACACAAGTACTCGTGTGCTCAATTTGCTGCCGAGCCGCGCACTGGACCCATACTGTGAATATTGAACTGTGAGGTTTCAAAAGATGGGGGCTGAACTCTTCGCTCAGCAGATCCAGAGATAACGGTCGTCAGCTGCCTTTATTGTTTGCCAACGTGGTTTGTACTAATCTGGCTCGTTCTGTTAAATCCTAAAATGATATTTTACATTGTTTTGCGTGTGGGCTGCAGAAGTACATAAGAATCACATTATCCCTAAGATACTAGTGAATCAGAACCTGCTTCTGTTATGCTATCAATGGTCAGCATAGAGCATTTGTCGTCAGTAATTTTTATTGTCATCTCAGAATCCGCCTCGTCCTCCGACCACAAGCATTCGCGTGGTGTGAAGTGGCGTCGGCAGGATCGTATCTTTGTCTTCATTTGGTCAACGGGGTTTGGCGAGCAGCTTGTCTTTAGTCAGAAACACCGGCTGTCAATCACGTCAGCTCCAACTCTGACAATGCACAAGTGCTGACTTGTGCTTCTTGCATCAACCAAAGTGAGACAGGGACCCACACGAGGAACCCATCTCGTCTCGTCCGATGGCATATTCACGTAAATGCTGCTGCTGCTACGACTTTGGTTCAACATGTAAATGACATGCAAACACAGAGATGCTGCAAAGACATGAGCTTGCTGAAGCCACTTTTAAGCAAAAACTACAGATTTTATTCATGCTGCAAAAATTTTAATAGAGAAACAAATTGGATTCGTGCTGACGGATTTGTCCTGATCCTCAGCGTCCAAGGTTCCTGGCTCTGCGGCGCGAACCGTCCCGTTGCGACAATTCAAAATGTGTTTTTCAAACGATGCAATTAAAGTCATGCACAAACATGTTGTATCATATTTGATATTTTAACACTGTTTTTCTGTTATCAGTGAGAGATTAAGTTCCCTGAAGGGAGTTGTTGGATAGATAGCCGCTCAGTTGAGCAGCTGCGGAGGAGGAGGAGGAGGAGGCCCCCCCTTCGGTGCCAGCCAGATATTATGACTTATTCCCAGAAACTGAGACCTAATGTGCAGCTGGCAGTTATAGGCGGTGTTGTCCTGCGGATAATTGGATATTGTTCTATTGTCAGTGACTGTGGAGGGGAAATGGAGAGAGAGAGACAATTTCTCAAGACGCGAGCCTTTTCCCTCCACCAACGTGATACTTCGTTGAGGAAGCGGCATTGGGAAAATGAGGATGAGGAAATTAAAGAGAAGTTCCCACGCACCTGGCAGCTGTGGTCTAAAGGGCCCATGAGCAGGGCACGTGGAGCAGCATCCCAATGCAACTGACACGTCTGATTTTCCGGGTTGTTCCAGCAAGACTCAGCCACATTGTGAGACACTCTGAGTGGTCGGATCTTTTCGTCCGACTTTAAAGTTTTCTTTTCTGCTGGTTGTCGCTCTCCCGCCCTAATACCTGCCTCCGTCTGCTCATGGTCGTCCTGACAACTCCGGATGGACACAATCTGCTGCTCACTCAGTTTGGATTCTGGATGTCGGAAACCGGACATTGTAGTTACTTTTATTAAACTCTTCAAAGCGTATTTTTTTCTTCGACTTCCTGGTTCATGCGCGACACAGATCTATGCATGCTAACATGTTAAACTAAGCTGGTGCACATGGTAAACTAGCCTGCTAAAAACATCCGTAGACCATGTTAGCATCCTAATGTGAACATCATTATGTTGATGTTCGCAATTAGCGCAAAGCAGCTTTGTGTTTTATTCAAGGATTAAACCCTTGAGATGAACCATCTTTGTTTTCTTTTAGAGCGAAAAGAAAATATAAGTATTGAATCAACAATTCCAGTCACAATATTGATGTAACCAGTGAATGTTTCTTGGAGAAAATATACTTTGAATCCGAAGTGAAGGTGTGTGTTCAAGCTCAATCAGAATGGTCAACGATAGATTTGAGAGATTTATCATCCAGCGTGACGTCTTTGATCAACTGCAACTGATAACGGGACATTCCAGAAAACTACACAAACCTATACAGGCCTCCGAGGTGATGGGGTTTAGGCCGCGCCAGTAAATCAGAGCTATGGCCAAAGATAGGAAGGTGCAAGGTCAGTGCCCCTGCCCCCGGATCTTTTTTGGCATTCCTAAAGCCTGATGCTCTCTGCTATATCCAGAGGGAACCGAGCGGAGTGGCCTGAACCCAGTAAAGCCTGGTCGTCAAGGTAAATCCATCTGCAGGAGAAGTGGATGAAGAAGCATATTTTTTAAGGCCAGTTAGCCAAAATGAAGTGGGCCAAGCCATTAGAGCCTGAAGCGGCTAGAAGAATCAAATCCTCAACACTGAGAGGATATCCATAAGAATTCTATGACTATGGGCATTTCTGGAAAAAGGGAATTTTGTCACATTCGATTTCATCTGCCAACGTAAAGGCTCAGTATGTCTAAGTAGGGCAGGTCATTTGGGAATGAGCATATGGAAGAAGAAGCATGAGAATTTACTATGAAACTTTTCTGTATGAATTGAAAATATGGCACTGAAGGATCCTTTCATTTAACCTTTATATGTATAAGGGTGTTGAGCTTCTATACCTGTAAGCGTATTAAATATAAACTCAACACTATGGTTTCAAAACGAGTCAAAGACATTTGTCAAAGATTATAACACGCGAGCTGAAAAATGCTCATGTAAGCCTCTTGGTGACAAATCCAAGTGAGATTTATGGGATTCTATATTTTGTTTGGCACACATATTTTCACGTTGGCGTCATGAATCCTGAGAGAAATAGTCCAGCAGTCTACCACAGCAGTAAATATGACAGCAAATCCACAAACTGTATGAGCATCATTATAAATCTTCACTACATAACTTTGCGAATGCTGCCAAGTTGTATCTACATAATGACATTTGTTTCCTCTGATAGTTCTTCATATATTGCACATGCACATAACCACATTCATAACTGAGGGATGCCCAGTGAAAGAAAAAGAGTGCACTCAAATGCCATAAAGGAATTCACACAACGACACGTTTCAAACACCCTAAAGCCGTATGGCATCTACAACAGCCCTGCACACTTGAATTTGAGAGAGGAGACGTGAATATAGATCAACAGAACTCCAATTTCCAAATATATGATAAAATGAAATGATTGACCAGTAAACGGTTTTACCACTGGTCTGGTAAAGCCAGGTTCCTGGTGCCAGCTGTTCCAATAGCATCCAGACGTTACTGGAATTTGGCCTATGCTGATTTAATCTACATGACCAAAAGTATGTAGTCAGGAGGGTTCATGTATTTAAGAATGATTTTCATGACTTAGGCCACGGTCCCTTAGTTTATGCGAAGATAAATCTTAATGCTACTTCGCTCAAAGACATTCTGGACATTGGTGTGCTGCTAACCTTTTCAGCAACCGTCCCTGCTCCAACATGATATTGCATCCGTGCATTAAGGCAGGTCTATAAAAAAGAAATGATTGTCTGGTACACACAGAGCCCTGACCTCAAACCCATCAAACTAAAATGCCAACTGTGAGCCCAGCTTCCGTTTGCCCAAATCCCTGCGGAAAGGTTTCAAACTCTTGCGAAAGCCCCAAGCCCAAAAGAACGGAGGCTCTTATAGAAGCAGATTAATTCCCCTTGGTTTTGGTATTGGATGCGACAATCACACACACACACACACACACACACACACACACGCACACACACAGACACGTACTTATGGGATTGAAAAGTTGTCTGTTTCCACTTGAAATTACTGCTCTGTCATACCTCAGATGGCAGATGACATTTTCAGACGGGCAGACACGAAATAGACCGTTTCTGGAAAGACGGCTATTCGAGTACAAGCAGGTCTCTTGTCGCACCATCGTGGAATGACAATAATCAGAGAAAGGACATTGTAATTAAGTTGAGTAGAACATTCCTTCACGTTAGCTGGCAAAATAGATTTATGGGGACGACTTGCCTCGGTGATGTGGACCATGTTTCTCATCAGAATGTTGTGTTGGCCGTCCGAGTGACAACTCCGGGAACGCTCGAGCCACAGAGCCACAAACAATGCTGAGGCCGTAAATAAATGAAATGGCTCTGAAAACCGCCAGCAGCCCAAAGATCCTTTATGGGTGAATGGAACCCTGTCGTCTTAAGCCTGGGGGAGTTAATTGAAGCAATATAAATGTGTTGGACAACCGCAAACTGACCTGGAATGCGATGTAATTGTAGTTTACAGTCGGGACTCCGTGAGGCCGTGCAGTGATGTGCGAGTCAGAAGGGTTCTTGGCAGCACGAGTGTAGAGTTCCACTTTCACAGAGGCGAGACAACTGTGGCGCTGTCCCAGCGACTCAAGCAATTTCCAAATGGGAGATTTTTTGCATCAATGACGGGTCATTATAAATGACATATTATAAACATCTCTGATAATTCAGTGGCGGGACAGAGCGATGCCATGTCACAGCAATGGGGATTAGCAGTGGCGCCCATCTTCTCGAAACATCAGACGGTGCTTCACGCTGAAGAGTTCAACTTCCTCACAGACTTACAACAAGGTCCTCATAACTATAATTATAGATCATGATTGACACTTTTTCTGAAGAAAATCTTGAAATATTTGTAATATTATTTTCTTGGAGGCAAACCAAGACACAGTATGAATGGAAACTTGACTAATACTCATATGCTTCATGATGCTTGCATCAACAAAAAAGTCTAGATGACAGAAATTGCCATTCTAGAAGCTATTGACAGTGATTCACATGGAAATGCCGTCGCTGGTCGACAACCCACATGAAAGGGGATGACGAAGGTCCATCTGTCTGATTAGAGGGGTCAAGTTCTGGTTGAACGTGCATCATATCTCCTGTATGAGAGGGATGGAAAAGAACACGCTCAAGAATTTTAGCCCTGCATCATGAAAGAGTTTGGCTGAACAATTTGCCTTTAGTGTTCATCCTAGTAAATTTCATGACAATCTTCTTCTTAGTGTCTAAAAGCTTAAAGGGTTTCAACTCAAAGGAATCATGAACGTTCTCAGGGAAATTCCTTCTTTTACATGCTCCACAATTCCCAAGTCCAAATAAGAGTCGGTCAGTATGTTCATACTCCTGGTTGGAGATAGACTTCATGGCCAGATGTTGGTGGCAGATGAGATATCAAAAGGTGAAAAAACGGCAGGGTTCCTCCTTTGGCAGACGTGATTTATGCGCAGCAAGTTTCATGAAAGTTTGACGAGTGGTTTTTTGAGATACACTATCTATCCCTGCGTCTGAGGCCAAAGTTTTGAGTTTCAAAATCACTTGCCAGCGAACTGTTGCTGTCAGAAAACCTGAAAATGACAGATTTTGTAACTGAAACCCTCCCGTCTGTGTGTCAGTTTTTCCACAACAAGCCATTTCATCCATGTGTGTTCTTTCACCTTCTGTATCAAAACTACCAGGTCAGGATTTAGGGGCAGAGCAGGTTGACGCCCATACATCCTTGTCCGCCCGAAGACAAAAGGCCCAGAAATAGACACGAGCGTTTCAGGACGCCTTTTGACGGGCCAGGCGCTGCAGGAGAAAACAACTGATCCTCATAACTAATGTCCAGCGTGAAGAGGAAGATTGTTTTGGACCGTCATCAGAGTAGAAAGCCTTCGAGCGGGAGAGGGGGGGAGAAGGGATACAAAGAGCGAGCATCCAGCCATGTGCTCTCCATATGCTTCACACACACAGCGAGGACTCTGGATTTCCGCTGCGATGCTTCAAACGGACCCATTTCTCCCCAACATTCTTCCAGTATCACTCCATCGCTTTCACTTGTCTGAGCCTCACAGACTTACACAGAGCGGCAGAAGAAAATAGAGGCGAGGAAAGTGTGTGTGTGTGTGTGTGTGTGTGGCGGAGGGAAAGTGGGATGAAGTGAGACCAGATGAGAGCGACGTCAACCAATGTACAGCGAGATGTGGAAGTGAGAAATTGAAAGCTTTGCTTTTATGCAGTTTGTTTCATTTGACGTAAAACCAGACAGGGACATAACAAAACAAAACCAAAAAAAGAAAATCAAGTATTTCATGGAACATGACAGAGAGAGTCAGTGCAACATGAAAACAAAAAAAAGCGAGAGACAGACAGTGAGAAGAGTCAGAAAAAGACTTGTTCCGAACGAATGGAAGAGCAAATTCTACAGGCAGCACGATCACAAGATGAAACAAAGACATGTTGTCAGGGACCAAGCAGTGAAAAGACAGACATACACAGGATTACTTCTAAAATGGGCCCAATAAAAGAGTGCAACCAAACAAAACTATACTCAAAAATACTCACCTCAACAAATGACCTGACAAATGAGACCAGGGGGAGACATATATACATACATATACATATATATATACTGGCTGATCAGACCACTTTGAAACATCAAGGGGGAAATAACATACAAGAACTAAAACTCTACACAAAAAGACGAACCCCCCCTGTGCTGACGCAGTTCTTGGTCCGGTCCAATTACTGGGCCTGTGTATTTAAGTCGACTCCACCCTCATTCACGCCTTTCGCCCAAACCAGGAAGCAGCACGGATGCAGCAGACAAAGGTAACTCGAGTACAAAGAAACATTTGAATTACCGCAACAGACAAAAACAGTGTCAACCAAATGTTTGCTGAAGACCTGTGTGAAACGAGGAACTAGATCCTCATGAGAAGTCGACTGGTTGTGTTTGTTGATTTAAGTGAGTGCAAAGCAAAACCTGTGAAGATGATGTGAGAGTGTGTGAAACCTTGAACTTGACTTGAATCTGAATTCTTTTCAATGCGGCTGAGTGAATGTTACCGTTTTGTTTTTTTTAATTTTAACTGCGTGGCTGCGTGGATACGGCCATCGCACAACAGTTCCATTGTGAGCATGTTAGCATCACACAAACAGCCACAAACAGATGGAATTTCTTTTTCTTAAAAGCAGCATTTTGACAAACACTCAGAGAGACAGAGTTACTGAACTGGGCACATTCACTCTGGTTAGTTTCATTTATCTCATTTTCCATTTGACTGGTAGACTGGAGCCACTGACTTTGGCTTCTACATGCTTTTAACTTATTGTGCAGATTCAGATTTTACCCTTCAAACGTGATATTGAATAGTGTTGAAGGACACAGGGTTTCCAATGTAAAGCGGAGATATCACCTTGGAAACTGCTGTCTGAACAAACAGTTCCAACTCAAGGTCCTCTTACTAGCTTTGTCCTTCCTGAGTTTTCAGCATCTCTACGCACTATACTGTGAACCACATGACTGTGTTCATGATGAAGCACTTCCATTGTGAGCATGTTAGCATTAAGCTTAACCCAGAGCTGCTAGCATGGCCACTGGTGTGACGGGAGAGGCCTTGAATTCCCTTTAATGCTACGTATTGCTGATAATACTGATTCTGCAATTATTATCTGACATTTAACACCATCATGTCATGTTCGTCAGTTTGTGGTATCAATGCAAACACAGCTGATGCTACATTTCTAGCTAGCCAATAGCTCTTTGGCCTTTCATTGCACATTAATACAGACTGCAGACGACAGGAAGCAATTCCTTTTTGAAAAATGTGACGTGGTAAGTTGCTCCATGAGGGAGAGGCGGGGATCGAGCGACAGACAGACGAAGAGACATTAAAAGTGCTCTGAGCACTAAGAGCCTCTCCGACTCACTCGGCCTTTATCTGGGGTCTTGGCCTCCTGTGCATGACTCCAGATGGGGGGGATTAGAGCACTCCAGTTGACCAGCGGGCCCGTGCGCCATACGTGACCCCCCGGAACACTGGCCACGGGATTAAACTGACGGCAGGTAATTTACGAGCCGTGATGCTCAGCAAGGCAGACGGCCGCTGACAGAGGCGACGGTTAGAGCCACATGAAAGTGCACGAGACATGATGGACGGTCCTCAGCGCAGATGTTCAACTAGAAAGACTCGTGCCGCCAAGTCGTTAATTCATTTATTAATACGTTGATGTGATTTTAAATATGGTACGTTCACGACTGACGCATGTCTACAGATACTGACTGAAATGAGAAACCTTTAGAAACTTGGGACATGGACCTTCTGGAAGTGTCAGAAACTTACCGAGAGTGAAGACGGAGAGCAGGGTATAGATTTCATTTTATTGTTGTCTTTTGCAGGAAATGTTTGACAAGTTTCTTTGGACCATTTTTAACTTCTACTTTCATCCTTGAAAAGTTGTGTCACTCCCAGTGGCTCTTGACAACACTTACAAGTATAACTCTTGAATTGTTTTTTTTCTTCTTCATGAAAGTAAAAAATGTGTCGTTCATTTTCAAAAATGCAAATCTTTGCAGATTTGACGAGCCCAAATCTTAAATGTGGAAAACTTAGGTCCGATTTTTCCATTTGTATATTTTAATTTCACGCCTCATTACAGGATCTGGTCTTGTAGATGAGTGGATCAGGTGTGTTTTGTGAAATGGGTTTCTTGTAAACGCATAATGAGCCCGAGCTTCCTGGTGCTACTGGTCAGAGATGTGGGAGCGTGGCCTGTGGTTCCAGTGGTTCTTCTTGAACTCTTGTTATTGTTAACAAGCCTTTTTCTGTTTGTCACAAATCAACCGGAAACATTATTTAAATTAAAAAAAGAAAAAATCTAGGGGAAACTGCAATGACGTAAATGTAATGAAGTATTAAAAGGAGATGTCGCGTATTATGTAATATTAACTCGCTGACTCATTCTGGCTTAAATGAGTTAATCTTTCTTTTAAAAACCTTTGTCTTATCCAGCTGATGACGTTCAATGACATCAATCATTTTCCGTGCGTCACTTTCTTTCTTAAAGGTCATTTCGCCTTTTTGTCTTTTACTTTGTCAACAATGTGACTTTTCCTCTTTTTTTTCCTTTTTTTTCACTCAGATTAAATTTCAACGCGAGCTATGCAAATAAAAGTCCGACGGATACTCACATTATTTATTATCTTGGAGTCGAAACTTCCATGACAAATCTAATTACATTACTGTTTTCATTTGAGTATTCTTTTCCCGCAAAGTGTGTGTGTGTGTGTGTGTGTGTGTGTGTGTGTGTGTGTGTGTGTGTGTGTGTGTGTGTGTGTGTGTGTGTGTGTGTGTGTGTGTGTGTGTGTGTGTGTGTGTGTGTGTGTGTGTGTGTGTTCTCCACGTGTTCTGCGTTAGGAGTCAGACCGTGATAATTTCCAGTGGAACAATACGACACAATGAGATGTGAAGTCTGAAGGGAACCGAACAAGACTGAGACATGTCAAATGAAAGACGTTCCTGACATACTTTCAGGAGAGAGGCATATTTTATTGTTTCCTAGTGGTAATTCTCCACAGCTGCCGCAGTGTTGGTGATCAAATCCAGTCGGGCGTGAATTTGCTCTGAATCTAGGAAACATTACAATCATCAAGAACGAGGAGGGAAAAAATAACATTACAATGAAATGCGGTAATTTTCAAAATGACAAAAGAACACGTCAAGCCGAGTTCAGATCACAGTGCTGTTCACACTACACAACTTGTTTTGTCGTGATCGGGAGCGAGCGAGGGGGGGGCGTCACGCGTTCTTTCCCCCAGAATGCACTGCAGTCCTGCGCTCTGATTGGCTGTCCTTGTCGCGGCGCCATCAATATATCAAGAATTAGCAGCTGGGCAGAGTTTCAATAAAGATAAGGTGCTTTTTTACCAAAGATCCTCTACCCATTGTCATGGATGAACTGCTGACGAGAAGGAAAGGGAATTCCCTGCACACTGAGAATGTGCCATGTTTCTGTCTGACACATAGCAAAGATAGATGGATGACAACATTAACTCTGTTAATGTGTTAAATGTGAATAGTTACGTTCTGATCCTGCAGGAATAAACCGCAGTCATAACTTAATAAAGTTATATGATGGTGATTCCTGGGACAAACAGCTTTGAGCTCGATGACACTTCCAGTTATTCAGTTCTTGGACAGATCCGCGATCGACGAGCTGAGTACAGAAACGAGAACCGACTGAGAACGGAAAATTCAAGTTTGAACTGAAAGTCCCCGAACTCTGCTCAGCATCAGCTCCCTCCACACCGTGGCTCTCGTAACGCCGGAGCGTTTCCGACTTCGCTGGGGGCAGAGCACAAGCTGAATTGCTCAACTGCAGTGATGTTGTTAGCCTGGATACGTGGCTTCTTAATAATAAGGTTTGTTTCACGTATGCCTTGCCTTTCTCCGTGGACTACGCACAATGATGTTCCACCAACAGAACCGGCGATCTAACTCAACAACTGACATTTCAACCTGCGTGTCACTGTAAGTTTACGCGGTGGATTCAAAGTGGAGAGTGACAGAAAACCAAGACGCCCCATGGGCCATACATTGTCGCCAGTATGAACGGAGCCGCACAGTGGAACACACTAGGTATTGCTTTCGGTCACGCCAGTGACATCCCGTGGACACGACGCCGAAGAACACGGCTAATTCAGTTTGCAGAGGAGAGCGGGGCCCCACGAACCATGATTCAGATGTAACCCAATCTAACAAATTACACATTCTCCGCCGTTTATATGGAAGAGTGGGTGAGTGTGTGTGTGTGCAGGCGTGTGCGGCGGTGCACAAGGTTTATGAGAAAACATAAGAGAAAAAAAAAATACATTTATGACGGTAACGCCTTTAAAAAAATGTTCGGTGAAAACGATGTTTTATTTAAAGTTGCTATTACGATTAAAGCTGCAACATGTAAAAGGTCCTGCATTAAATATCCTTATCCCCAATTATATTCTCGTTAAATTTGAATATACAGTGAGTAACAACAAAAGAAATCAAATTGTCTACCGAGGTTTCCTGATGAGGCGCAAAGACAAAATGGCGGCTCTTTTTTGTACAGCAACAATTCGAAAGTTGTAGGAATCTTTCTGTGCCACGAGAACAAGACATGTGGAAAAATGTGGCTTTAATGATTTCAGACAATTGGCGAAGAAGAAGAAGAACAAGTGCACTGACAGAAAGTTGAGGCTGTCGCGTCAAAGTGACACGTAATTGGACGAATGCAAACAGATGATTGGACGTGATCATGTGCAGACGTGACAGAAATATTAAGTCTGTCGATGTGAAGACTAGACAACATAATGACTGTTTTTCTTTTTTGTTTTGAACATGCCGTATTCCTAGAAGGTTTAGCAGCACGTCGCAATTTAATATCCTTAGAGTTGAAAGGAAAAATGTAACAAAACATTTATGTCTGAATTTTAGATATTAAAATCACCCTCATGGTTACAGATTAAAATGATTTAAATAGCGTTAAACCGGGAGAAAAAAACCCTCTATTTTAACTATTCATGGAGAATAATTTGTCATTTGTCTAAACAGCTCATTGGAAGGTTTATTTTTTCTCGTTTGGCGTGAAAGTTGATATTCTAGTCTGTGTCACATAGTGTAATTTTCATGCAAAGTCAGTTTTGTTTTTATCTGAACTCGCCGCAGGAAGCAGCAAGGAATTTTTCCAGCATTAAAATTGATTTGTTAATTCTTTTTTTCAACACATTCTGTTCATGTGAGACTGTTTGAATTCCGAAGACTCCGACGTCCAGGCCACATCCTGAAGACGTCCCGCGACGCAGTTCTCCCGCCGCCAGGAGGCGGCGCCAGGTTGTGGGAGGAGAAACCCCCCCCCCCCCCCCCCCCCCCGACAAACCGCGAGAACTTTGTCCATGAAAGGTTTGTGGACATGGACGCGTCACGTGAGGGGGGACGGAGGCGCTGCGGAGGGGCTTTTGCAATAAGAGTCTGAATCCCGCCGCCGGCGCATCGTGGGCATCTCTCGTTTCTTGGCCGTAACAAGCGTGTGATTGATGAGACCTGCGGCTCGCGGCAGCGGAGGAACAAGGGGAACCCTCCCGGGCCGACCGATGGGAGCGGACCTGGGGCGCAGAAGGAAGCGTCTTGCAGACGCGTCTCCTGAGTCGGATTTGTACTCGTCTGCCACGTCGCTGGCACATCAAGACACTTTGAATAATGCCGAGCGAGTTGTCAGTCAGCGGTCGGCGGCGTCGGGCTCAGACACTTTCCTGAGGGGGAGTGTGAGACTCGACCCCATCTGGCGCCTACCTGGGCTAAAACAACCCGCACACAGGACTCGCAAATATTATGTCATCCAGCTCCCGTGAACCGTGACGGGCCACATCTTTTTTTTTTTTTTCATCCTTCTTCTCGGGGGCCTAACGAGGCGCTGACTGATGGCATTTCAACTAAATGGCAGCGGAGGAAGAAAGAAAAAAAAGAAGCTAAGCGGAGCAGAGAAACATTTGGACGTCGTGACGCGAGGCGTTGGATCCAACGGGCCCACGGTGGCACAGACCTCCGAGTGTGTGTGTGTGTGTGTGTGTGTGTGTGTGTGTGTGTGTGTGTGTGTGTGTGTGTGTGTGTGTGTGTGTGTGTGTGTGTGTGTGTGTGTGTGTGTGTGTGTGTGTGTGTGTGTGTGTGTGTGTGTGTGTGTGTGTGGACTCTGAGTCAGACCTGGGCCACGGGTGCGTGTGCATATGCCTCTTTCATAGCGGTTTGATTTCTCCTACTCCAAAGCCAGATGGGGGGGGGGGTTCCTCCGCCACACATGACAACACTGCGAGCGCCAGAAAAGTCATTCAACGGCCGCAGCCGAGTGTTTGAAACTCAGTTCCCGGGCTGTTCGCCGTGATGGACAAGCCGTCTTACAAAGCCCGACGCCATAAACTCCACCCATCTGGCGCTCGGAGCAGATTAAAACAAACACGTGGAGTGGGACTCATTTGAGAATAGCGTTTGAGACGGGGTTTATCGTGTGTGTGTGTGTGTGTGTGTGTGTGTGTGTGTGTGTGTGTGTGTGTGTGTGTGTGTGTGTGTGTGTGTGTGTGTGTGTGTGTGTGTGTGTGTGTGTGTGTGTGTGTGTGTGTGTGTGTGTGTGTGTGTGTGTGTGGGCGAGGGCGAGGAGGAGCGGTGTGGTTTTAATTAGGCGGCTGCTGCAGCGTTGCGGGTTGCGACGCGGTGCCAGGACGTCCCGGGAGAAATAGCACTGACGCCTTCGAGGCCTGCCAAGCGCGGCCACAGCCGATCCCAGAATGCCTCTGTCACAGTCACCGTGGGGGAATGGCGGGGCCACAGAACATCTGAGAAAACAATCTTCTTCTTTTTATGTTGTTGCTTATTTTGCCCCCACCGTCACTACGGAGACACTCCCATTTGAGCAGGGGGGGGGGGGGGGTGGATGGGAGGAGCGGGGAGACATTTGTCTTTTACTTGTCTGACGTGCGGCGATAAGGACGCGTCGCGTTCAATGTCTTCCGCGCCCTGTGCTCATCGCATGGTGGAAAAAAATGTGCCGGAAAGAGCTATCGGGGAGGGATAATCAATTTGTGGTGAAAAGCCGTTTGTGCTTCCTCAGCACAAATCATGACTTCTACTTTCTGCTGCTCTGTGATTCACCAGCAGGACGATTTGTCCCAAGGTCAATGCTGCGCTGAACAAACCTGATCGATCCGCCGATCGATTCGTGCAAGAAAGAGTCCATTGAATGTTGCCGCGTCTCAATTTGTCCACGCAAACACTCTCTGGTGGGAAAAGTGAAACTCTCGGCGGATGAAGACGAGCACCAACCCGGGCGTGTCTGTCACAGATGACGAATCTCAGATTTGTTTAAAGCAATGAGAAATGCTTCGTGGTCTGGTGGAGACTCGACGAAAGCCCTCGTCGTCCTCACGTCCCCGATGAATAATGGGAGGCTGCTCGTAAACACTGCAGTTGCATTCAAACGCCCCACAACAACTGGGATTTCTCTCTCCTGGGTCACTCCACCTCATCGTGGGGAAGCATCGGCCATCACGGCTGCAGATAAGCTTCATCTGGCCCCTGCGTCACATGCAGCAGAAGAAACCCAATGAACATGAGCAGCGAAGCATCTCCGCCCCCCCCCCCCCCCCCCCACCCCCCCCTCCTCTGCTCATATTATTTGCACTGTGTCTCAACACGGATCAATAACACTCGACAGTTCTAGTAAAACACATTTCTCCATACGGACTCAGAGTGGAGGCGTTTTTTGCGAAACCCTGCAATTATGTGATGAGCAGACGGGGTCGGAGGGGGGTCGGAGGGGGGGCGAGGGTAGGGGGGGGGGGTCTGTGGGTTGACTAATGAATACCCCGGGGGATCCTCTCTCGTCGTGTGGGGAAGAATGAAGAGTACGATGGTGCGAACGACATTCGAGCGTCCTTTCATGTGCCACGACTCCCCCCTCCCTCACCGGGCGGACGTTGAAAGAAGGGGATGAGGCCGAGCGTCGGAAAGCAAATGGGCAGCTCTCGACTTTGATTATAGGCTTGAGCAAAACTGGAATCTGGCTACAAAGGATTCAAATAAAACCACCACTTTGTTGAGGACACATGATGGTTTCTTCATGAGTGTGTGTGTGTGTGTGTGTGTGTGTCCGTGTGTGTGTGTGTGTGTGTGTGTGTCCGTGTGTGTGCGTGCATCTGTTAAAGCTCCGATATGAACCCACACACGCGATGTGAAATGGCCCCTGGAATGGAAGTGAGCGCATATTTGACATTTCCAAAAAAGAAATCTTACCTCGGCGTATTAAATCCCACTTCGTATTACGACGCAGCTGCAGCCCCTTCTCCAGAGGATTGTACGCGAAGACGCGGACGATTCACAACATGCAATATGAAAAGGGCGGCGTCTTCCTGTTCCTTTGTCACTTCATGAAAACTCATCTCAAACGAAATATATCCATCTTCATATTGTGACACATGGAAGTGAACATGGCAGATTTATCAACGACTCTCCATTCACGTATCAGACTTACACATTACTGTAGTTCTGCCAATATGCACAAAAAATATTCTCAGCTACTGCGTTTCAGTTTTACTCAAGTAACAGTATTAAATGCTAAATTTGATTGACATAACAAAAGTAAAGGTTCTGCAGAATAGCTCAGCTGTGTTATATATTTAAATGTATTATATATAAAAATATTACTGTTGAATTATTATTTTTGTGTATTAACATTAGGGCAACATTTTGCCTTTCTACTAAGTACTTTATACACGGTTGGGTATATTTACTATGAATAAATCCTAATTAAGATTATATGTTTTGCATGTAAAATCAATATATGCAAAAGTGAATGAAAAGCACAAGATTTCCATTTTAATGTGATGTAGTTGAAGTGTGAAGTTGCACAAAAGGGAAATATTGAAAAACCAAAATTAAAAAAAACAAACAGTTTTCCTCTAATATAAAATAAATTGAATGTCTGACAGGGAAACATTTGCACATTAAAGACTTTTGACCATTTCAAATTCCATTCTGTCCGGTAACTTTAGTTCAAATCTTGCAGCCACGAAGTTTACACCCATTGTTCGATGGGGAAAAAAAAACTGCAAAATCAAAATCACTACCAAACAATGTGCAAATGGGTCCAAATATTTACTAAACTCTACATTGAATTGAACTTTTCCTGTTGTGAAAGAAGTAAATTTGGCTTTTTACGGTTCAGTTTTTCGGATACTGGACAGTGCGACGGAGGCCAACTGGAAACCAGGGGTTAACCAGCGGCGCTCCACTGTTTGATTCAGTCGCGGATGAATATTTAATGTCTTCTGTGCAGCTGCAGCGTGATCGTCCGCCGCTGCCGCTGCAGCAGAGGTGGGAAACGGAGGGACTGTGCCGACGCGCTCGTTCGATGGGAGCTCTGACCGTGCAGTTGTTGTTGGAGCAGATGCTGAGGAAACATGATGACAGCGTCACAGTACCTTTGTGCTCTTCCAACGCATCTCGAAGCGCTGGCGCTCAACCTGCGGCGATTTGAAAGGAGTGCAACAGTTGACCGAGCTTCCGAGCTTTATTCATCGCGATGGTTCATTTTGAAAGAATGATGTCTTCGTTGGGTGTGAAGATGTTGTAAAGCTCTCCCTCTCTCAAACGGGCTGCTTCTTGTGCATTTCTTTTGATATCTGGGGAAACGAGCCTGTCAAAATTCCGTGTGATGGGAAAAACAACGAGCATTAGGGCAATAGATATCGGTTGATACGTGTACTCCCAAGCTGCAAATACGACTTTGACCAATTCAATTTGAAGAATTTAATTGCACCGTTCAAATAGAACATTCATTTGAAGTCCTGGACTTGGGTGTCGCTGACGATTGAACAGACAATTTAACGTTGGTTCAACGTCCTACCCGGTGATCTATTGGTTGTAATTCGTAATGTTGAGCGGGCGCGGGCAGGCGGATCCTGGCGCCGAGTGAAGGCTGCTCTCGTTTCCTCTCTTGTGTTTGGACCTACAGTTGGTGGAGGCGGAGGAGCGGAAGGTGGGTCGGGGCGAGGGTGGAGGGTGGAGGGTGGGCCCGGGGCGAGGGTGGAGGATGGGCCCGGGGCGAGGGGGGGCCCCAGCAGGAGCGGAGGACAGGAGGTGAAATGGAACCCACAGACTGAAAAGACACAAGAGCCCCGGGGGTGCACAGTGGACTCCCCCCCCGTCCCATCACACCTGTTTACAAGAGGAAGCGGTGATGTCACCCACTTCACACTTCGGGGGACAATGGTGGCTGGAAGAAAGCAACAGGTCGCGAGGGGCAGAGGGAGGGAGGGGGAGGGAGGGAGGGAGGCGTTGTCGAGGGGCCTGAAGAAGCTCTCTGTTTTATTTACCATGGATACTATGTTTTGGCCCCTTCGGCTGCAGCACAATAACACTTGCGGGTTCAAGTTCCTGCCATCCCCCTGTTCTCGCTCTCCGTCCTTCAGTTCTGCAGCGGCCTCCTCGCTCTCATACATCATATGGCGAAGGGACTCAAAGACATGAATTTCCCATCTATTGAGACTTCTCTGTAATTACCTTGAGAGGAGGGGGAGGAGGGGGAGGAGGAGGGGGAGGATAATAGGGGGGCACATATTAAAAGTGCCTGAAAAAGAAATACTCAGCATTCTTCTATCACTCTTCACAAACGCAATAAAAGAATGAGGAGGAGGGAGAAGAGGGGGGCCTGAGGAAGGGGTGCAGGGGAGGAGGGGTACACAAAAATGGGGTGCGTTCCAGGAGTGTCGGTCCCGTGGAGGGAAATCTCTATGAATTAATCGCAGCGATTGGCTCTCCCTTTTTTTTTAAAAATTCTTGCCTTCTCTTCCTCTGGCAGGACGCTGTCACCTAATTGGGCCCTGCCTCATGCCGCTGGGCTCTGATTGGCCGAGGGGGAATGTGAGAACCTGAAGACCCCGGCCAACAGGGGATGACAGGGGCTCAAAGGGCAGCTTCTCTCCCCGACGTGAATGGAGAGGAGCCGGGGACGAGGAGGGGGGGGTGGATGGAGTCGGGGGGGGGACACTATTATACAGCTACTAATGGAGCGGCGGATTTTGGAGTGGGATAATTAAAACCAATGGAGGTGGGGAAGACTTGAGGTGTGTGTGTGTGTGTGTGTGTGTGTGTGTGTGTGTGTGTGTGCGTGTGTGCGCGTGTGCGCGTGTGTGCGTGTGTGTGTGCGTGTGTGTGTGTGTGTGTGGTTTTCACATGAGCATGTTCACATGTTTGTAAGAGGGGAAGAGCGAGAGGCCATGAGAGTGAGAAGAGAGGGAGAGAGGGTGAACCCCACCAACAAAAGCAGGGATGTGCCCCCCCCCCCCCAACCCCCCACCCGCTGTGGGCTCCCAGTAGCCAGACATCTGCCTCATTATGGCCTGCACTTCACTGCATGCTGCCCATTGTCCGCAGCCTTTCTGTTTGTGCACGCTGCTCCGAGCGGCGGCAGAAATAGCTGCACAGCCACAATGTGTCCGGACGCGGACGGAGCCGTGGCCCGGAGGAAGTGAGAAGCTATGTTTCCACCTAAAACGCCGAGCGAATCGTTAAAAAAAAAAAAAAATGCGAATTGCGTTTGGAGCGAATAAACCAGAGCAGATTCGTCCAGGCTACGTAGGCATATGGCAACACGGCTGTAATAGAACAGTAGAAGAAGTACAGGCGACATTCTTTCAACTTTCAACTCGGTTTAGTATTGGCAACGTGTGACGAAGACAGAGAAACGGCTTTCTGATGCACGCAGCGGCAGCGAGGGCGAAAAGACGACGGGGTCTTACGCGACCAGAGCTCGGAGGAAAGACTCAGTCGTGTGAGGGGAATGTTCGCTACGTCAGAACTTATTAAGCAAAGTTGTTTCCATCGCATTGGAAACGCACGTTACGTCTTTTCCCCCCCGCAATAGGCAAAAAACACCTTAAACCTTTCTGCGATGTGATTCTTGGAAACAGAGCTACTGTCCGGTCCGGAGGAGAGGTGCCGTCTGAATTTGCGTCTGAATGAGCGCCTGTTCGACAAGCAGCGTCTCGTCTGCTGCAGTGAGTCGGAGTCGGAGGCCCGTTCGTGGACACGATGACTTGACAGTAAACATGATAAAGAACAGGCGGAAGGCAACGCACGTCTCTGGAGAGGAGAGCTTGTGCATGAATCATGGAAAAGGCACACGTACCTGTCAACGGTGCGTCACTCACCAGAGAACTCGTGGGCTACAAGTGGTGAGATATTTGAGCCCAGTTTGAGTCATGAAACACCATAATAGTCACGGTCAACTTGTACACTTTCCCTCCCGAACTCGACTCCACGGGGGCCGAGTGCAGACTGTGTGCTGTTCGCTCTGTTGCACCTGTTACAGTGGGACAGTTTGCACCGATGGGATTCCTGTGGCTGATTCACAGACGCGACATTTACTCACCCCTAAGACACAAACTGAATTGGCTCACTCATGTCATGTGTCCATCGATCATACTGAGTTTTGATAGTTTTGCTTAGAGTCTTGTGAATTCCTAATTCTTTAATTCTCATCAGGGAATAAGAAGAAGTCTTTTGCACCAGCTCGGCCTTTCGGAGCCCAAAGTGACCAAAGCAACTTACCACACTAAAGGGACAGTTCAGCGGTTTTGAAGTGGGGTTGTAGGAGTTACGAATGCATTTGTTAATATGTCACCTTATGGAGACGGCGATCAGCGATGTCATTTAACGGCGTTTGGAGGAGAAGTGGAAGTAGCGACAGTCTGAGTCCCACTGTTGCAGAGGGGACCACGGAAAACCGTCTTCCTCGCCATCTTGTTGAATGCTCACCGAAGACAACAAATATCCGCTCAATTGTACGCTGAAGGACGTATTTTTTTCACTGCTTCATCTTTCCGCGGTAGCTTTGAGTCGGACAGCTGATTTGCGGCGCGATACTGCGCCGGCGCGGGTTGGCGCAGTAATGCCTGGCCGAAGTACGCTTGAAAAAAAAGGGCCAACTCAAACGGCTGTCTGGGGGCAAGGTTAACATTCAAAATAGTGTCGAAAAAAGACGTTCCTCGGTGGTCCCTCTGCAACAGTGGGACTGTGACTTACGCTACTTCCACTTCTCCTCCGAACTCCGTGAAATGACATCGCTGATCGCCGTCTCCGTAAGGTGACATATTAACTGTGCATAAGTAACTCCTACAACCCCACCTCAAAATCACCGAACTGTCCCTTTAAAGCTTCAGTGCAGTATGAGAACTACAAGTGCACTTTGGAGGTGTTGGAGATGAGTGTTCGAGAGGCTCTTGAAGACAGAGTGGGACGTCCCCTGCTGCGATAACATTTGGCATCTCGCTCCACCATCAGGGGAAACCACAGATGAGAACAGTATGGACTCTTATTGTCGCCGGGAGGTGTTGGTGCTGGATGTGGGGAGGAACAAAGCACACGACTGTCACGCCGTCTGTGGTTCGGGCAACGAAAAAGCCCTCTGGTTTCAAGTTTGGGAACGATCGTGGTTTTGGATGAAGAAAGTCTGTGTGTGAAGTCACTGTGAACCTTTTTTGTATCGAACCAGATCGTGATCTTTTCCTGACCTGAACCGAGAGCCGCGAGGGTTTTTCAAGCACAGCCCTATAAAAGTTTTAAGAATGCCGTACTGTAGACACTACAAGTGGATATTGTGATGCTGGATCCTTTACTTTGCACAAAAAACTGAAACGTTAAATATATCTGCAGCTTGCCAAATCAACAACATTTCGGGCCACGATTTCCTTTCAGACATGAATTCAGAGGCAAACTGGGTCTGGACAGGAGTTTGATGAATGCAGGAGGAGATTGTCGGAGTTAGGCGTGTCTGGGCGGGCGGGCGGGCGGGAAGAGTTCTAGAAAAGACCGGGCAACATCTGAGGACATTTGCATTCACGCATACTTGTATCGCCCCTAATTTTCAGGAACATGTCCGGACCTCAGTGCACGTCTGAAAGCAGCTGCACCGTATTTGCTGTTGCAAAAGCGGGGTCGCTCCTTTTGCGGTTTTTCACAGTCACAGTGAATCTTTGCACATTTGGTGTCTGTCAGTGAGATTGTACGTTGACTATGCTTGGCGTGCTCCACGTGTGGACATGTGAGGCACACATGCGTCGCGCATGAGACGCCTTCGCTTTTAGGGAAGAGGATTCAAGCGTACAGGTCAAGGATCGCCATGCTAGGAGAAAATGATATCTTCTGGGTGATGGATGTCTGTCGGCGAAGACCAGTTTCAACCTTGTATGGTATAGTCTAAATTTGTGTGGGTTCATGGTGAGGTATATAAACTCTTGTGTGGCTGTGTTCATTATCGAAACCTCCTCGCAGCACGCAGAGGGTTTTGATCCACATCTGTAATAAACCGTGTCTGAACTGCGAACCGTCTGATCCAAGAGTCTGAATTCAATCTTCCCGCTGAAGACGAAACTTGTCCATCCTCTCAGGAATCGACTCTGACTGCCAGTGTCTTTCTTGGTTTCTGGACAAATATGTGAGACTCTTCCTCAGTACTGTGCCGTTATCACCATGTTGTCTGTTTGTGACGTGAAGCGACAGCTACACCGCCGGGGGACACTGAGACGCAGAGGGACGCTTCAAAATCAGGGGACACTTCGTATCCCCAGGCACAGAAGAAATACAGAGGACACACACACACGTGCATCTCTGAAAAATGAAAACCACTGGACAGACTGTGTAGCTGACTCACTCTGCTGCAAAGTCTGACGTCGTCTCGTCGGTCTGGTTTGTTTTACTACGGGTGGGTGGGGATTAATAAGCCTGCTCCGCACACTAACTTTCATAACAAGCTATGACAAGATAATCCGGCCCGACTTTTCTGCTAATTCTCCGCACTAATTACATTCGCCGGGCTTGTGTGCGTTAACGGTGTTAATGCATTTGGCTAATTAATCACCGCAGAAGACTCCCGCGCCGCGCCGCTGCCTCCGCTCGAGGCCAGAGGGGATGTGAGGGGAATGTCAAGACGGAGCGAGGCAAGGAAAGGAAAGGAAGGACCACCACCTTCGTCGTCACTGCGGGACTTTTCAGCCTCACCCTGACTTGGAGGGTGAGGACAAATACAGGAAGTGAGCTGATTCTTTCGATGTTCTCTCTCTCTTGAAATAAAACAAATAGATTTATGATGACAGGCTGGCTCTCTAAAAGCCCAAATACCCCCCCGCAGAATAAGAAATAAACCCCGCCCCCTCTGCTTTGGAGAATGGGGACATGGGCAACACTACAAAATCAAAGTGCACAACAAATATGATGGCTTCTGTCCTTTTACGTAGAGCTCATCATGTGGATTTATGTTCAAGTGTTAATGTTTCCTATGAATTTGGTTTTATTTGGTCCAAATGACGTCACCAATGCAAGATGGCTGCACACGTCCTCCGGATACTTTGGCTTCACTTTCACAGGAGAAATAGGTGGAGACGTGTGTTGTCCATCTTCATATGCACTCCTTGATTCGAGCAAAGTAAGAATTCAGAGTTTATCATCCATGAGTTTATCGTTCATTGGTTTCAGTTCATCCTTGCGCTGCTGTATTTCCCAACAGTAACTCCTTCACGACACTAATTTGTCAAACCTCCGAGTTCAAAAATTTGATTTGCAAAGGAATGCAAGTGCCCTTCACAAAAGTAAATAAATAAAAGCACCAGGGACAACCCCCCCCCCACACACCCCAAAGGCCCCCGCTCGCCTTGCACATACCAAACGGGGCACTTAGTTTCAAAGTAGCGCTGCCCACCGTGGCCCCGCATACTTTCATATACCGTGCTCCCCTTCTTTCTCGGGGCCCGAGGTGAATGTGGCCTTTGAGAGCGGAGGGGAAAGCAAACACGTAGCCGGCAGCTCTCGCCTGGGAAAAGAACATCCAAACTGAGTGGGGCTGTCTTCAGAGCGACAGCCTGAGCAAACAACCTGAGAGGACTTCATGAGAGTTGGGGGGCGGCGTGGGGGGGGGGGCTGTGCTGGGTGACTGAGGGGCTTCATGGAGCCAGCTGGGGGTCCAACCGTTTCATACAACTGGGGGTCTGTAACGTTTTCAGGCTGCCAGTCGCTGAGTGAGAGATTACGAGATATGATACAAAACTACATTTGTGAAGCACAACACCCTACAAAGTGATTGATGGAGCGGGAAAATAAGTTTGCGTAGAAATTCATGCGGCGCGCTCCGGGTTGACCGACCCTGCCAGTCGGCAATGCTTTACAAGATTAAGAGTTTAGGTTTGAAGGCATTTCTATCAGATCTCAAATGTATTTTGAATCTGAATGATGAATGAAACTGAGATGATTTGCATCTTAAATGGATTTAGGAAACACTGCAGTTCTGAAAAGCAGCCAACTCCAACACACGATGAGCAGCATCCGTCGATTGTGTGTGACACGATTCGCAACAACAACCCCTTCACAGGCTTGTTTATCCAGCATCCCCCAAGTCGTGACTACTGTTCACACGGCCGGGATCAGAGCCCGCAGATCAGGGCTTTGAGTGTTTAGCCTGTGGATTAGCTATTGTGTCAGGGAATCGCATGATCTCCCCCCATCGTGCTCCCCACCCACTAAACGAACCTCCAGGTGGTCACCCGTCGCCGAGTCGAAGTCCAGTGCTCATTTTGAGTTTGGGAATGCGATGCCGTTTGTCTTCTTAGTCAAATAATCAATATGGACAGCTTGCGTCAGGTTCAGAAAGATGAGATTGGCCCCACCATGGGACGATGTGAAAACGGGAATTCCAGTTTGCAGCACGTGGGATTTTCAACCAGGAAGATCAGCCCCCTCGAGCGAGGAGGAGAACACATTTCTCAGTTCCAAATGTCTCCGTACACGGTCCCTTTCACAACGAACACCTCTGCAGCGCCGGAGGTGACCAGGCCCCGCTTCAGCGCCGGGGGGTAAACAGATGGTCGACAACAGCCCAGGAGAGAGATGCCTTTGACCGGTGGCGGCGGCGGCGGCCAGCGCCAAGGGGCTGCCAACAACAAAACACAAAAAAGGCTCTCCAGTCCAAGGCCCCGCGCGAGGGAACAATGGGCCAATATGCAGGGGCGAGTTGGTGGGCATTCACCCAGCAGCTGGCCGAGAACCAACAGGTCGGCGTGCACAGCCCGCGACAATGAGCGGGAGAACCTCACCGCCACGAGGCGCAGAGCGAGAGATCTCGTCAGCGAATGATCAAAGTCACCCGAGGACCGATCCGTGATGGTGTAATCCCAAACCTTTTTTTGTTGGATCGGGGTTTTTTTTTGTTCCAACACCTGTTTGACGCCGAAGCGCTCTGATCACGCGGCCTCTCGTTTCTGTTTTTTCCGAAGGGAGGTGCGTCTCCTCTTCCTCCCGCCGCCGCCGCCGTATCGCGCTTTGCAAAAGAATGCGCACGCCCAACAACGACGAGCGCGCGCATCTTTATCAGAAACTGCAAAATAAATTTGCGGATGGCCGGATGGTAACATTTGAAGGGAATGTCAGAGTCTTGTATCTTTTTTCCCGCCGTCTTGCTTCTGGATGTGACGGCCAACGGGCCAAGTGTCGCTCCTCTCTCGTGGATACGTGGAGACGGATTGGGGCAAACGTTAAATCAGTCCATTTATATGCGTGTTGAACGAGGGGTGAAACCTCTCGCCGGGGGCGTGCGGAGTGTTCTCTCTTCTGCTGTAATTCATTCCTATTTTTTCACAATTATTTCTCCTGGGTGCTAACAGTGTGTCACAAGTGTGTGTGGGGGTTTTGCTGTAATTTCAGCTTTGCCTGCGTCGAGCAACCCCCTCAGCCGCAACTGTGACATACGCCAACGTGTACGGGTCGCCGACACCAGTGGAGAGAGCCGCTCTCGTACACTATTTTGATTTAAAGGGACTTGCGAGGTGATTCACGCTGCGGTAGAGTGAGATGGGCACAGCTGCCGGACTTTCTGTCTCGCCGTCAAATGACGTTGTTCTGTTCTTTTCCTGCCAGTCCGCCTCACTCTTGAGTTGCCTGACTGGGCCCCAGTTAAAGTTAATAGGCCTCCACGAGCACAGAAGCCCCAGACAGGCCAACGTCCAATAAAAAAAAAAAAAAACCCCGAGCGAATTAAAATCTGTGAAAAAGAAACTCCGAGGAGTCTTTTTGTTATTGGGTTCAGCATTCCTCCGGCTCGGGAGGAGGACTCTTGCGTCACGCGGGAATAACTTTGGAACACAGTTTGAAAAACGCGCACGCGCAGACGTTCAGCATCGTGCCGAGACGCCGCCGAGGGGCCCGGCGTCAACATCCTGAGTGGGTGAAAAGTGTCCTGGCAAAGCTCCTGTCCTCTTAGCGTCTGTCATACACCGTGTCCTGTGGCGGGCTGCCACCTTTTCATATATGTATATATATATATATATATATATATATATATATATATATATATATATTTATTTTAAGACATCTGGCTGGTTACTTTCCACCGTAACACAGTTTGCTCAAAGTCAGCAGAATGTCAAGGGTGAAACCGGCGACGCCGCCCTTCACACTTGGATCTGCGTGACCCAATGACGGTCATGGTTTCAACTATTATTTCTGAGATTATTGAAATGGCATAATCCTGTTCGCCATTTAGCTTTGAGCAATGTGGTCATCTCCCCGCGACTGTGACACCTCGAGTGAGACTTCAGCTGCTCAATGACTGTTTGCCACAGATAAGATGACCTCCGCTGGTGCCTGAGATGACTCGTCTCAACAGTATCTCAGGGAGGATAGACGGAAATTCCTCAACAATTACGGCCATAAAAACACATAATATTACATTTTAAAACCCATTTCTCGTTCCTTGGTTCCCTTTAGCTAGCCCAGTCTTCCAAGAAATGACGTCCACACGTCTACTTCCAAATTCCAACGACCAATGCCAACGCAGGAAGAAGCGTGGACACGGCTTAGCGGCTAAAAAAGAGTGAGGGTTTGGAGTGGCTACCAGGCGTTCAGCCCAGAAGCCAGGGGTCCCATTCTGCCTCAGACGGACAAATAGCTGCATTATTATTATTATTTATTTTTTGGGGCAAACCGCACCGTGATTGGTCAGTAATTTGAATCAAAGCTTTAAACCGCACTAGATGGATTTTTCTAAAAAAACTGCTGGAAATCGGAAATGTACCAAAATTGCCCCGTATCAGATTTTTCTGCCTGACGAGCGCATTGTCTCACAGCTCCATGAACTCCGCCGTCCCAGAAGTCGGAGCGGTTGGTCGTGGCGCGGATCCAGCGGCAGGCGTGCTGCGACCGGCAGCGTCTCGAAAAAAAGGTCGAAGCGTTCACACAGCGCTGCCGCAGGAATCTGCCCCGGTAATTGATTCAACGCCAGGACGAGCCGAGTTGGGAGTCGAGTCTTTTAACATAACGCCAGGAGGCATTTGATGCTTCTCCAGGCGGTTTGTTTTTTTACGCTTCTGACACTTTGGCCCCGCTCGCTTCTGTCGATCCCCGACTGGGAAGACGCGGCTCCGGCCGTTTGTGCGTTTGCACAATCGCAAAAGACGCGAATTCCCTTTTTTCCTGAAGTCGAGAGTGGTCGTTTTTTGTTTTTTTTAAACGCGACCGACAACGAGACGCAGACACGGTGAACTGTGGTTAACTCCACTCGACTGGCACGGCGCGTAAACACATGACACATCCGCGGCCACTATTGGAGCGCCGTCGCCGCGTAATGGGAGCTCACTTCTCACCGAGGCCCCAAAATCCCCAGGCACTGCCTCTGCCAAGCAGTGTAAATATTTAGGGTCACCCGTCGCACAATGGAAAATGAAAGCCATGACTTTCACTGCCTGCCTGTCTGTGTGTGTGTGTGTGTGTGTGCGTGTGTGTGTGTGCGTGCGTGTGTGTGTGTGTGTGGACAGAAGCCAGCCTCACATACCTGCAAGTGTTTGTGTGGAAAAAGAAAAAAAAAAAAAAAAGATTCCCTTTTAGTTTTTTCTTTCCAACGCTCTTCCCTCGGCCGAGCCTGTGACGGGAGGCAGAGGATCAGTTATCTGTCCCTGGCATTCGGGGGCACCACATTAATCACCGCCCTCCGCTGAACATAAACTCCTTCCTCCAGAACTCGGACACAGAGCAAGGCCGAACGAGCCGACCCCCCTCGCCTTCCCCCTGTCACTCAGCAGCCCCCCCCCCCCCCCCTTCATCCGCGTTCTCGCCAAAGACTTCTTCAGGCCCCTCCGCTTATTTTCTGGAGTCTAATCAGCCGTGGGTTCAAATGCCCAGAGATCCCAAAGGGTGTGAGCTGAGAGAAAAGCAAGAAAAAGGAGCACGTCTCGTTTTCATTTCACGAACATCGTACTTCATACCATGTTTAATCTTGTCTTTATGTGGTTTATTAATGTCTGTCAGGATGAGGATGCTTTTAAATGTGACACTATACATTTGGCCCTTTGTGAAAAACTAATTCTGTGCATTGGAATCCTGACTAATGAGATTCGCCTCGGATTTGCATCTTAAATGCGAAGCGGCCCTTTTTTCCTTTGTTAGTCATTTGCGTTTGAGGTTTTACCCGTTTTCAGCAAAAGCAACTAAACTAAAACTCATCTGTCATCCAGAGGATTTCTCTCTGAGGTATCCAAAAGGGTTGATTTGTTCAAAATCCAACGTTGTTTCAATCCCCATAAACAAAATAAACACCAATCAATTTAGACATTTTCCTTGGAACTGCAAAAAACACACAATCTTGTACATACCATTGTGTGGATTTACACAACTGATACATCTTATGTAACATACGCATACAAATTTCCCATTTCCCCTGAAGGAAGCCGGCCTGATGGCAGGAGGTTATAAGTGAAGCAATTGTGAAGAAACGCAACCAGAGGTGAAAAAAGGAAAAGAGGGTTTGAAAGGTTTGATATATTAGCGAACATAAAACAGGAATACTGTTTGTGGCTGTGATTTCAGAAGACAGGGGCGACTCTCAGAATAAATAAAGAAACAAGCCATGTGTTATTCGGGCTGCGCGAGGCTCCACTGTAGGAGCATTTACCAGGCACTTTGAAAAGAGCCTCAGAGACCTTGCGGCGACGAAAGGAAAACTGGCCGGAGACGAAGGGGGGGACAAATATAACTTTGTGTGTGTGGCCTGCGGTGGCTCCTCCGCTGCGGACCATAGAGCCGCATAGTCCTCGTCCGCTCGCGGAGAGAACAGAAAGCTTTGACCCCACAAGGAGTCGGCGCAGCCCTGACCCCCGGCTCCTCGCCACGTTATCATCGCTCAGCGTTTTCACAAGAAACCCCCCCCCCCCCCCCACGTTTGAAACAAATTAAACTGGATAAATAAACTGCTGGATAAATACCTGTGTTTGGCGCCTGTGTGACTCAACTTGAATGGTCTGTATTCAGCTTGCGGGGTAACAGGGCTCTCTTGTGCTCTCTTTGCCCCTCGACACTCCCAGATACACTCGCCCTTTTGTGACCACGGCTGCACATAAACAGAGGTGGAGAGAGCCCAGTTATACTCAAGCTGGGGGGAAGTTTGGATTAATGGCTCCTTGGTTATTCATCCCTCCGAGGATGGTCGGATTAACTGCTGATGGACAAACGGCAAACGGGGCGACATAATTAGTTTTAATTAGTTATTTGATGCGTTCAAAATGAGGTGAAACATCATGATTGACAGCGGAGACTGACTCGCGATTGGTTGGGCGCATGTTTCGGTTCCACCATCACTACTGCACAGACTCCAAATGATGTGACCAGCACAAGATGGCAGTGTCCGTATCCGGGACATTTGACTTCATTTTTGCACAACAACAGGAAGTGGGGATGTGTCGTCCTTTATTTTCACAAACAGACAAACCAGCAACAATAAATATTTTCATATTACCATTAGGTAATGCTAGCTAGCTAACTGCTAACATCTGCCCTCTTGACAAAGTTAGAGCTAGCCAACTGTTAACATCTGTCTACTAAACAAAGTTAGCATTTAGCTAGCTGCTAACTTTGTCTGGCGGACAGATGTTAGCATTTAGCTAGCTGCTAACTTTGTCTGGCGGAGAGACAGATGTTAGCAGCCATCTGTCTGTCGCTAGACAAAATTAGCATCTAGCTGGCAAAGAAATATGGAGGAAAAAAAATCTCAGTAGTTGGCGGAGACCAAAAAAGGGGCAAAAGGAGGATGAATATTAAACTTACATTGATCATGTGAATGCTAATGATGCTTTGAGTTAGCTGGGTGTGAAAATAGGCAACTGTGTACAAGCACATTAGCTATAAGAACATTTTTAGCTGGAGACGGAGCTGGTTTTTGGCGATACATGAGAATCTCTGCCTCCAAATGTTCATCATATTGAATTCCCTTTTCTCTTCCTCTCCCACGGCGCACAAAAGGCATAAAGAATATCCCATCGTCTCCACAAAACATGTGAAATATAAATCTATCATCTTCTCAAAATCAAAGCTGTCACTCACTTTAGCTGCCCGGCAACTGTAAAATGCTCAGTTGAACGACTGTGACATGAAGTGTTTTAGGCAGCAAAGCTAAATTAAAGTGGAAGATGCAGAGATGCGTCTTTCATGACATTCAGCGGACTCCGTCGTAATTTACGTCGTCCTGCATCATTTTCCTACTGATTGACGAGAACCACGAGACTCCTGGACGCGCGAGTCCAGCGTTGGGAGGGAAACTGAGAGACGGAGTGTTTTGATGTCAAGAGACATTGGTGCTAAAAATGACTTTGTAATGAGTTCTATCGCCATTACTTTGAAACACAGTGATGTGATGTGATGTGGGGAAAAAAGAGTTTGTCCAAAATCTCACTTTATGTGTGTTTTGTACCACAACAACAACAAAACCATATCTATTTTTCTGCACAAGATTTATAAAGAATGAAAAAAACTGATACTACCACAATGACAATGGAATCGTACATGAAAACAAATTTCCAAATTTAACTATGGTAAACGTTGAATACACTGAATTTATTTACAGCACTTTTCTTAACGGACACTGACAGAACTTTCCACTATGAGTCACAGTCACCACACATCCACCTCCTGAGCCACAGCTGCCTTTAAACAAGTCAGGGGTTTTCACTGGTTGGGTGGGCGGGCACAGTTGGAAAGAAAATGATTTCACGTAAAATGATTTCACATATTTTTGTGCACAAACATGATTCAGCAAAATTCCAATTGACATTTTATGACAGATGGCAGGTTGTGTTTTTTTTCTTTTGTCTCGTGCCAGACCCATCTACGTATGTGTTTGGGTCTGGGCTATGAACGGATTCTCAAAATATTTATAACCTGTACGTTGAGATCTAAGTTTGTTCAGTTTTTTTGACACAACAGTATTGTTCAAGGTACTTAGAGAATAATCATAATATTCAAGTCAATATTGATTTGAACTCTATATAAGAGCTGACATAATAATGTACAACATGCATGAATATACCTTCAGTTCTTAATGAGAACATTGACTTACATTTCCTACGTCACCTTCTAACCACAACTCTACTTGATTTTAGCTTTCATAGGAACAAAAGTCATGCAATAACTTTATTTTTCGCACAGAACTTTTCTATAGTGTTATAAATGACTCTTTATGGATGCCATGTTTGAAGCCCCATTTGGGGGCGAGTCTGATCAGCGCCCTCTTGCCAAAGGAGGCTGATGAGTCCCTGGTAAAGTAAATGGATCAATTTCACATAGTAATAGTGGTTCGACCCGCGTATGCCCATAACACCCTGCTCATCCCCGGCTCATCTCTGCAGGCGTCTACCTGCCGGGTCTGGTTATTAGTTTCTGGAGGGGTGAGAAAAGAAAGGAGTGGGACAGGTGATGTGAAATCACATTAGAGCAAACAGGTAAGCTATAAACCACAACACGTTACCTCTGAGGGAGTTGATGGGGGTGTGGATGGATTCCAGTGACTCGGAGATTACTTCAGCGTGTTGAAATTTTCACGCTTTCATCGCTCCAATCTGTTCTGCGGGACCAAAACGTCCCCCGCCTATTCCGATGTTGGACACGTAATTCGAAAGCAACTTTTTCTCATCCTTCTTCTCCCTCTGACGATTTACACTGGGCGGCCGAAATACAAATATCGGCCCGTCGTGATCTGCTCAATATGAACTGGCTAAAATTCATAAGGGGAACCAGGTGCAACTTCGCCTGCGCCGGATTTCGATGGGGCGTCCCGCTTTTAAAAAGACACAACAATAATGTGCTGCTTTCACAAAACGGGAAAAAAAAATGTATACATGAGAAATGGATGAATTTAATTTGTATTTGTTGGAGAAATAGTGTGGAAACGGACAAAACATCAACTACTAGATTACTAGTGTAATTGTGTTTTGGTTCTAAAGGCCTAATGTGGGTCACCAGTGAGGTTAGGAAACATGTTTTTGAAGGGGAATCTTCTGATGTGCTCGTTCCTCTTTTATCCTGCTGAGCGCCGCCGCTGCGTGAGTGCGTACAGATGCTGCTGCTGCTCCTACAGCGGCCTCCAGGAGACTAAAGTCAGTGCGTCTTGCTGCTCTTTCGGCAGCAGAAGGTCTTTCACCGCCTCAAAGTTAAACTCTGGAAGCACGCTATATAATTTTCTCCTCGCCAGCCGCGGCTCTATTTTTTCATTTTTTTCATTTTCCAACCACTAATTAATTACAATACAGCGGAGTTTCATGCAGTCAGGCCGAAGGAATGCCAGAGCCCTGCGAGCTCGGAGAGGAAGAGGAGAGAGGAAGGCCGACGGAGGGAGGGATGGAGTCTGTGGCTTCGATCGAGCTCGCAGGCGCAGCCCGTCGTACAGGTTTGATTACTCGTACGACCAAAGTCTCAGAGGCAGAGACACAAGAAGGACGGAATGCCGCAGGGCCAAAGTCTCTGAACCTGGAAGCCAAAGTGGGGCAGTACAGTATTCATGAAGCATCACCGAGCGTGTGAGTGGCAGTATGTGCAACTGTCAAACGTCTTTAATCTGAAATCACGCCCCAGTGTGTCAACCGTCATTTACACATTGACGTCCAAAGACAGTGGGCAAAGATATGACATGCTTTTACAAAAATGAATATGTCTCATCACCTGAACAAAAGAGATGAAGAAGATGGAGTAAATGAAGACATTGAAATGACTCGGCCGCACAGCGGGTTATATCCATCCATCCATCGTCTACCGCTTCATCCATTTAAGGGTCGCGGGGGTCTGGAGCCAATCCCAGCTGACATTGGGCGAGAGGCGGGGTTCACCCTGGACAGGTCTCCAGCCTATCACAGGGCCACATACAGAGACGGACAACCATCCACTCCTACGGTCAAGTTAGAGTCTCCAATGAACCTCACCCCATTCTCATGTCTCTGGACTGTGGGAGGAAGCCAGAGGACCCGGAGAGAACCCACGCACACACGGGGAGAACATGCAAACTGCATGTGGACCTCGAACCCAGAACCTTCTTGCTGTGAGGCGACAGCTCTGATCACTACGCCACCGTGCACACCGTCCACTTGTGTGCACAACTTAAAGACTTCATTTCATGCATAACACAATCTGTGAATTTCCCCCTCCAAAGTGTTTTTCTGTTTAAAGCCCACACTCCTCTGACACTGAGGACGTCAAAAGACTCACATTTGCTGCCTTCGCGAGAAGCAAATGGAAAGAGAGGCTGTAGAACCAATCTCGCGTCCTCGGCGTGCAGAAGGAAAAAAAAAACAAGTTTGTTGTGTTCCAGTGTTCGACCATGGAACGAATGTCAACAGGGAGTTTTGGAATTACGAAACGCCTTTTTTTGCCTGAAGATGCGTTCAGGACTTCACTGTGAATCCACACGGGAGCAGACCTCAGTCCCGCGTGTTTGACATTTCTGTGGTGATGCTGCTTCTTTGTGTGTGCAGTCAAACAGCCCCGATATGAAAAAAAAGGTCAAATTTCATTGATTCAGCGGACGGGATTCAGTCGTGAAGGTGTGTGTGGGTGGTCCAGCTGCTCTGTCATACAGGCTGATGACGGGTCCACACACACACACACACGCACACACACACGCACACACACACACACACACACACAGACACACACAGACACACGCACACGCACACACACACGCACACAGACACACGCACACGCACAGACACACGCACACACACACACACACGCACACACACACACACAGACACACGCACACACACACACACACACACACAGACACGCACACGCACACACACACGCACACAGACACACACAGACACACACAGACACACGCACAGACACACGCACACGCACACACACACAGACACACGCACAGACACACGCACACGCACACACACACACACGCACGCACACACACACACACACACACACACACACACACACACACACACACACACCCGCGCGCGCTGCAGAGTTGGGATGAGGATGGGCGGGTGATTTATGAACACTTTCAATATGTTCCAGACAAGATTTCTTTCTCTGGGTTGTTCTTTTTCACACAGGGAAATGCGTCAGCTCCACCGCCGTCAGCGGCTGCACGCCGTCCACGTGTTGCTCTGCGCTCACGAAAGAGAAGGAGCACCAAACCAGAGCGCGACCGCGGGGCCCGTCGGGCTTTGACGTTGAGCAGAAGATTCTGCCGCGTGCAAAGGTCGTGGTCAGTTTTCAATGAGCAGGAACGATTTGAAAATCTGGATTGTGATGCACATCGCGCCGGAGTCGGCCGTCCGCTCACCTGAAGGTCGGCGGTTCGATCCCACGTGTTCGTTTTCTGTCCCTTTCCGCTTCTCTGGTCAATTTTCTTTTTTTACTGCTTGGAGAAAACATTTGTGTAGTTTGTGCTCGGTGTAATTCTGTTTAAAAAATCAAATCACTAATTTAGTCCTTGAAGAATAGTTTTATGTTTTTCAAATGTAAGACAGCTTCTGTTGTTTAAAACCATCACTCTTGATTCCAGTGCGATCGATGTGGAACTATTGAAAAGTTCTGGCCTGAAATCTCCTGATAACATGAAGGCTTGTTATTTCTTTGTTCTGTTCGTCTCGATGCAGCCGCCCGGTTTATCGCTCTGACTCTGCAGCGGCGGCGGCGGCGGCGGCGGCGGCGTTGGACGAATCCCGTAAAGTGTACGCCAGTTGTTTTTGGTCGGAGCTTACGGTAAGGAGCTGTCCAGTTATAGCTCGGCAAACCAGAATAACACGCTGCCCAAATAACCCGTCGCACACACACACACACACACACACACACACACACATGGAAAACACATGGTTGACATCCTGAATAACACAACTATATACTTTCAAATGCAGGTTTCTCTTATATACTCTCCCATTTTGGGGGAAACGGCAGCTGCGCCGTGGGCATCTGCACCGCAGGGCGGTTATTTGCCGAGGCCAGTTTAGGCCTGTTTGTCTCCCAGTCCCGTCCCGTCCCCCCCCGCCCCCCCCCCCCCCCCCCCCCCCCCCCCCTCTCCAACCCCGTCCCGTCGCCGTTTAACCCCTCGAATCCTGGTCAGGCTGCTGCTCCGTCCCGCGGCCCTTCAAAAAAGTTTTTTCATCGTCCACTTGGGGAAATGTCGGGGCGGGAGTCGCAGGCCGGGCGCGTCGTCTGGTTTGGTTTTTGGGGCTACTTGACCAACTTCAACTGTGACTGAGAGCCGATTGTCGGGGGGGGGGATCATTTCATTCACCAGCAGCTCTCCGTCGCCGGACCCTGTCAAATTCTTCCGATGGCACCTCAGCTCCGTCCAACGCAGTCGATCTGTCTCGGGACTTTATACGAACATGTTAATTCCCTCTGTTTTTTATAGATATAAATACACACCCAGTTAGTCTGCAGTAAAGCAGCTTTTATTGGGACATAAAAAAAACCTTTTTTTTCCATCAACACCACGCAACTGCTGCTGCTGCACACACGGGCATTTAGGTTTATAGTGAAATACCTCCGCTCGGGTTCCAGAGGAATTTGTGTCCATCGCAAAGGAAATTCACTAGAAACACCGAGTCACAATCTTCTCATTGTTTCCCTGCCCGAGCTCTCGGCTCACTTCAGCCTGCGCGGGCTACGTTATTTAAATATAATATTTTGCAATTTAGTTAGTGTATTGTTGTACAGCATGATATTGTATGGCCTAAATATATACATGCAGCATAGATACATATATTTGTTTTGTTTTTTGCAATAATATGATATTGTAAAGTTGGGGCAGGACTATATGAGCACTATGCCTCCGCCGGCTCCTTCTCGAACGCATCCTTGTTTTGAGTGATTTTGTCTTTGTATATTTGTCCGATTTCTTGGCTTTGGTCTTTGTTGATGGTTCGAGATGAGTCCAAATCAGATCAAACCCAATTCTCCAGTTTTACACGTCACGATCGGGGCCACCGTGGCGAGGGGGGGCGGAGCCACTGAAAGCGGTTGGAGGAAACCTCCCACGGCTCTGGAGGAAGTTGGTCAAGTCCAGTGAAGGACACTGGTGATGTCGTTGCGATCTAATCGGGGCTTATTGCCCGCGACTTTTGGAACGGAATCCCACTTTTCAAACGGAGGACGTGGAGTTTTGAGGGATTTCCAAATGAAAAGATGCTTTTCACGTGCGGTGATGGAGTTGCAAGTCAGGATGCCTCAGTCGTCTTTTAGAAATTCAGGTAGGCCACTGACCAGTCCGCTCCACGTCATGTGGACGAGCGGGGAACTCCCGGAGTTTGTATCGTCAGCAACACCCTGTGTTACCCGTCCAATAAGTAGTCAACCCTGTCACTTCTTCCAACTTCATACTCTGTATTTTTCTTCTTGTTTGTGCAATGACAGCGGGAACAGGAAACAGTCGTGGACTGAAAGGAACCTCATGCAGGAGCTTCGTGCATCATAATGCATCATATTTTCCTTGGTCCGGACCAAAGGAACTAAAAGAGTTACCAGCTCAGAGGTTCACAAAATCCTGCACAGTACGAAAAAAGTGAAATCACTCCATATTAAGTAACGCTGACTTACATAAAGCCCCCAAAAATAAAATAAAATATACATATACATCTACCAGTAATGAGTAGGTGCACTGATTTGTCATACAGTGGATAAAAACGTATATAATATGCACCAAACAGGCTCTTTACTGTAATAACCAGTGGCCGACGATGACCCAAAGGATCAAGAGACTGAAACACAATGCGAGCCGTTAAATATTCCACCAGGGAGGTGTTATTCCATTTTCCATCGCATGCGTTTGTTTTTCAATTCAGCTCTGAATGAGTGATTCTCATTAAGTGCGGGAGCAAAACACAAGAGGAGAACGAGCAGAGGTGGAAATGATCATTCTCGGTGGATGAACGCTATTTTTTCTACGTCAGTAATTAGAAAAAATACAGTTTTCAGTTTAACAAGTGTTCCCGCTGTAGACTTGTGATGTGACTCACACTGCGTGTTTCTCCATTTTTCGAAAAAAAAAAGGATCAACTAACAATAGCAGAGGAAGATGAGAAACGTTCCGTTTGTCACTTTCTTATCTCTCTCTCACTTTGTTTTCCTCCTTCCTTATTTAATTTGTGTTCTTCCTTTTCTCTGTCCTCCACCTTCATTACGATCCACCCACCACTCATGTCGTCACCTTGCCTCCTCCATCCTCTCTTCCTCCCTCTCCTCTTCCATTGGTCTCCTCGCCCCATCTCTCTCTCTCTCTCATTCTCTCTCTCTCTCTCTCTCCCCCTCATCCCTCTCTCTCTCTCTCTCTCTCTCCCCCTCATCCCTCTCTCTCTCTCTCTCTCTCTCTCTCCCCCTCATCCCTCTCTCTCTCTCTCTCTCTCTCTCTCTCCCCCTCATCCCTCTCTTCCTCCCTCTCCTCTTCCATTGGTCTCCTCGCCCCATCTCTCTCTCTCTCTCATTCTCTCTCTCTCTCTCTCTCCCCCTCATCCCTCTCTCTCTCTCTCTCTCTCTCTCTCTCCCCCTCATCCCTCTCTTCCTCCCTCTCCTCTT
>NC_061529.1:2547500-2577500 GCF_022379125.1 Scophthalmus maximus | reverse complement strand
CCTCCTGTCTTAGAAGGCGTTTGCGGCACACGTTGCGGTCGGTTACCGGAGGTGTCAAGTCGGCCCCGGTTTGTGTTCAGGTCTTTTGTCTGGTGCAGGTTGACTGATGGTTTTATTTGGAGTCGTGCTTCCTGGTTGGTTGGAGCTGCACCTTTTTTCTTTCTCCTTTCTGTTCTCCGTCTTTTCACGTCTTTGCTCCCAGGTGATGGCGACGTGTATGGATGTGAGCGGCGCGAGAGAGGCGGAGAAAAAAAAGGAACCTACGCGGGAGCTGCCGCGTTTTTATTTTCTCTCACAATTGATATGTCAGGCCCGCCCGTCAAACTGTGAAGCGATGAAAAAGCAGCGCTTGAAAGCACCAGTTCAAAGTCAGTGATGTTTTTTTTTTTGATTTTGAAGGAGCGCACTGACAAACCTGAACGCGAAATCACACAGACCGAAAGACCCCGCTCCTGAGTGAAGAGAGTCAAATAACGCCACACATTTGTCTCATGCTTCCAATCGGCATCGCCAATCCTTCAGGGTGTATTCCAAAATTCCGAAGCGCTTTGAATTCCCCCCCCCCCCCCCTCGCGACCTCACTGCCTTTAGCTTTGATCGGCGGGTCATTAGTTCACCAGCGGCTGCTGGCATCGTCCTGCGTTATTAACTTCTGGGCTTGGAAGCAACATATTCCTTCCTCGCCAGCACAAGCAGCGGCCGACTTGGGGGGGGGGGGGGACGAAGGGTGGGCTCCTCTCGGCTGCAGGAGTCGTACGCAAACATGACTTCCTCTAATTAAGGAGGCGGTAATTCAAAAGTGCAGGGCGCTCAGTGACTGCAAGAGGGCGAAGCTCCGGGGCTGCAGGGAGGCGACAGGTCCTCCTCTGCGGAGCTGCTGTTCGCTGCACGCCGATATGCGTTCCACACAACGCCTGCACGTTCTCCATGAATTATACAGTGTTCCTTTTTCACGCCCGTCAATCAAACGCGTTCCCCCCCGCAAAGAACTAATCGGAGCGCAGAATCAAAAGGGGTTCAAATTTGATTCTGCGTTCAAAAACCCAATGACCCGGAGGTTCTTGTTGCGAACCCCTACACATCTTTGGGTTCGACGAGCGGCTCCGACGGTGGAAGGAGATATTCTGCTGCTGCTGCCGCCAACCCACGTGCATGTGCAAGCGACGGATTTGGCCTCTCTCGAAATCCTCCCGGGGAAATTAGCTGTCGCGGGAGTGTGCAGCCGAGAGCCGGGGGTATGTGCGGGCTGCAGGGTGTTGTCTGGGTGTGTGAGTCGGCGGTGGGTTGAAGAACAGCCGCTGCCAGGAGTGCAACAGGCACCGACTTGCAGAGATTACCCATGTCAATTCTCTTAAACAGCGAGCGGTTGACTGACGCGTCCTCCGTCTGGTTGTGGGCCGGATTAGCGCCCAAAGTGGGTTCCTGGGTTTCACGGATTCACAGGCGCGACCAAGAAGCCTGAGAACACTTTTACATACCGACCTGAAAACAAGGTACGGTTAAATCCGCGGCGGGATGCAACTACAAACAGTGTCGTCTCGTAACGCGACGCCCAACTCATCGAGTTATGACACTTGGGAGTCTTAAAAGATTGATCAGCTGCAGAGACGGGAACCTGCTGGTGTGGCGCCGTGAGAAAAAGGTGTTTTCAAAGCTGGATTGAATAAATCAGCAGAGTTGATGCAAAAAATGTTGGAAAAAACACTGTACACTGTACGATACGTTTAACGAGACCCCATTTACAGCGAAAGGAAGCAAATTGTTTGAAATTCATATCAGCAAAAGTAACAACCGTCAAATTGTTGTTGTTTTTTTACACAACTCTTAAAAGCGAAATGCTGCGTGAATTTTTGTGCGAGTTTTGGACGCAGAATCGTTCATATTCATTCACGTGAGTCATATTCGCCCATTCTCTGTGAAACTCCGGTGACGTTGGTGGATCGTAGCGCTAAGTGGCTTTCACGACATCACGTCGATGGAATATTTAGCTCTTGCACAAACATTTCAACACGAGCGACTGAAGCGAATGGCGGCAAAAATTTGGCTTCTGCTCACGTCTTTTGCATTGACCTTGTATGTAAACTCATTTCCCCAAAAAGGAGCCAAAAATATCTTTAACATTTTGACTACATGCAACATGCAAATCACATCATTTTAAGAGCAAAGGGGGACTTATCATGAAAGACCATTCGAGACCCCTGGGGGGGGGAAAGGCCGTTCACAAATGAGCCCCTGTGGAGTTCACGACCTCTACCAGCGAAAAGGAGCCATATCACAAACGCACACGAGCTCAGCGGCAGCGCAAATCTCCTTCCTCGCCTCCGGTTCATCTGGCGATCAACAGATGATGCAACGCGCCGAGTCGGGGAAGGACAAGCCGGTGCATTGTGCAACAGTGTCTACAACGTCAATGTCCTGTGTGCAATCCCGTCGTCACCGTGTCTACTCTGTTGACATTTGCACGTTTACTCATCACCCTCCGACAGATGTTTCGTATTTTTCTTACGATCCAGTGAGCTGCTGTGTAGCGCAGCCAATTTCCCCACAGTGGGACTGAAAAAAGGATTATTTTATCTGATCTTAAAAATATGCAACAACAGAAAAAAAAACTTGGCTCACTTTCCAGCCTTCTAACCCGAGCGCTCAACCCCCAGCTCACTGTCTTCCTTGACGGATGAAGCGCTGGTAGTTGTCGTCAGGTCGTCGGGGACAACGCGGATGCTCCTGTACGTACGGGGAAGCGCTTCGAGCGGCGCTTTGTCACCGAGAAGTGCAGGTGTCCACATTTCTTCCTTTTTCTTCTAAGCAGAAGTATTTTCTGCCCCAAGCAGAAGGTCGGCGAAGGTCACGGATCAGCCGCTGCTCATTTTAGGAATTCCTAACTTAACTAAACGAAATTGAACCAGCGGGCCGGTGGCCACAGGGAGAGAGGCCTTGGAAGCGCCGCGCTCCGCCGCTCCGTTAATTATTTCTCACCGCTGGTATTTCACACCTGTCGGGGAACGTCGCTGCAGGCCCGGAGGCAGCTGGCAGCTGAGCCGAGGCGTGATTGATATCTGTGGTTGTTTCACCTCGGTCCCTTCGCCCCCCGGAGGCGCGGCTGCACAATGGGCCTCTTCTTCTTCTGCTGCTGCTGCTGCTGCTGCTGCTGCTGCTGCTGCTGCTGCTGTCTCCCGTGCGCGTCGCGGTATAGATCCTCTCCGGGCGCATCGCCCTGGCACACCTTGAATGCTGGGAAGGGGAGGGCGGATCGGAGTGTGTGAGATTCTTTGTGCTGCGCATGACCTGACTGACACTACATCACCTCGCAGGGTCATTGATTCCACCTCTACGAACGCGGCCCCGGCGCGCTTGGCCCCGCTCCAGCACGTGGCTCAGAGCCAACGCCGGTATCATGTTCCTTAATGTTTCGTCTTCAGTGTGAATCCAAGTAGCGGCAGCCCTGCAGGGAAAACGTAGAAAAGTTGAAAACAATTTCACAGAAAGGAGTCCGAAATCCGTGCGTGTCCGAGACGCCGGAGGAGATATCTCCTTGATCGTGCCTCCGAGCTGCCAGTAGTCTCGCCGAGCTTGGGGGGGGGGGGGGGGGGGGGGGGAGCGACGCCTCACATGGCAAGTGTTGTCGTGAAATATCGGATATTCGGGTCGGCAGCCGAGGCAGACAAGCCAACCGACGGAGCGGTTCCACATCCAAGATCTGATAAGCGAATGCAGGAAGTACGAAGATGGCACGGACACAAAGGGGGGGAAAAAAAATAGACTGTAATAAAAAATGAGCTGGGAAAAACCCACAGTGTCGACAAGAGTATTTCAATTAACAGTCACACCTTAATAAGTGGCTGAAAGATCCTATAAATACATATCACAGTTTCATGTCTCTTGAACATAAAACATTCATCTGCACAATCTGACGTAAACCTTGAGAGATCGTCAAAGGCCCCAGCCAAGGTTTCTTCTACGGTGCCGTGAGACACGAAACAAACCAAACATGTGGTCGTCTGAACGAACTCTAACAACTGAAGGACTCGTTCACAGACGACCGGAGTGTCCCTCTGAAGTCAACTCGATCTGGACCGGGCTTCGAGACAAAGAGGAAACCTTTGACACACGTCATCGCCCGCGGACCGACACGTTGCGCGGGTCGCTCCTTTAATCCGGACGGCCTCTTTGTAACTTCCACATATTAGTTTGTTCTCCTCCCAGGGTAACGGCTCGATGGGTTTCTCGTCGCCACGGCGGATTGAACACGACACACAGTTTTGCATCGCATGGAGAAGCGACGTCGGCTCATAATTCTCCGTTGTGCGTTGTGGCCTTTTTCGACTTCCCCGCAGCCGCGACCCCCCGGCCCCTTTGGCGGTCGCCGCTTGCGCGGGCCCGCTCCCGACGTGGACCGCGGGGCCTCCGTGACTCCTGACGAGCGTCGCTGTGACCGCGGGGAGAAGCGGCGGGTAACGCACCTCTCCGCCGCCGAGGTGCTGGTGGATCGGAGGCATGTTGGCGCCTGAGCAGCAGCAGCAGCGGCGGCGGCGGCGGCGGCGGCGGCTTGTGGTCTGACTCAGCAGATGCTCCTACTAAACATAACAGAGTCATCGTCTGGAAAATGCTCTCGGCGGATAATATGCAAGATGTGACGCGAGATATGACTCTTATGAATTCCAGCCGGACTGTGCTTCTGGGACAATACTTGCAACTTATGCTTCCCACACGCCCGAAGACCGGGAAGACTCTGAAAAGACTTTTAAAAGACTGGAGTCGGACAGCGTTCCGCATCTCAAGACGATGCGTCATTAGTCGCGGTCAAAGACTGGGCATCTTGCAGGGTCACTGCTTACAAGACGGCAACCAGATTCCTGCTTGGAAAGAGCTCAGACGTGGGTTGTTCGAGAACGTCCACGTCACTGTCTGCAAAGAGCGAAGGCTACAAACTGACGACAATGTTATTAATGTAACTGATTTGACGGATCGTCGAGGAGGAGGAGGAGATGGCGGGAGCGAGACTCAAACTTGCGATTTTATTCCGACGTTGGAAGTCTGTCTGCGATAGTGAAACCGCTTTAAAAGCCATTTGGTCCGGAGATGTTTGTACATGCCTTGTAAATTAATAGTTTATATGCGTTATTGATTTATTTTCCCCTCGGGGTAACCAGGAAGTGAGTGGAATTGGACCAAGAGCGGAAAACAACATGTTTTAGTGACGGTATGTTGTGTTTTTACTTCTTGTCGTCTTCTACTACTACTACTTCTACTATCAGCTATTTTGATATTATTCAATCACTTGGCTATTATATCATTGAAATTTATGTGGTTCCAGCATCTGAACTGCTCCGATTTTCTGTTTTTATCAGTTTTTTTATGAATATAAAGTCCATGTCTGTGGGTTTGACACCGTCACCGAGGCCTCTGGGAAAGGACAACAAAAGTTTGGCAGTGAATTTGAAAAGTTCAATTCATCATTATTCGCAGGCTTCTCAAAACCTCGTTGTCGGTGTGCATAATGTGGGACAGTGACGCAGCTCGGGTGTGAATGTGCGATGAGTGGATGAATGATGGCTGAGTGAAAGACGCAAAGGTCAAAGGACGGCGAGACGCTTCAGAGTCAGACCAGGGTCCATCTGTTGAACGGCAGTCGTCGGGTCGAAGGTTCAGAGAATCCAGCAGGATGGAAACGTAATACTGGAGGGGTTTAGGGGTCGGACGGACCCACGGACACGGACGCCCCTTTGCCTCAAAGATCCTTTTTGTCTCGAGGCGGGCGGAGCGGAGCTAACAGGCCGCCGCCTCGCGCTCAGCCGAGCAGTTGTGAAAACACACGGATGCCGGCGCCAGGGATTCTCACAGCGTTCTTCTGGGGGGAAGGGGGGGGGGCGCGGAGGCAAGAGCAAAGTCGAGGGGTTTTTGGGGGGAAAATGGAGGAGGATTATCGTCCGAGGCTTTAATCGGGGTCTCTGAGGCCAGGCGAGGCTCAGCGCCCTTTCAGAGGGAGGGGAGGTCTGGAGTCGGGTGATACTCCGGTCCGTCTGGAGCGTGGAGCTCCTGTCAAAACAAACTGTCGTGAGAATGCAAGGCTCTGTGATTGGAGGGCACAAGGGGAGGGGGGGAATCCTAACCCACAAGAAGAAGTACTGGACTGGATTTGAAATGTTTGGTTTAAACCTGGTGTCGACCCAATGTGCTGCGGATCTGTTTGGACATTTCTTCCCCCGTTCTTCTGCACAAGCTTTATATTGTTGTTCGTGGTAAATGGACTGTGTTTGTATCATAGATCATACGTTAGATGTATGTTAACTTCGCTTCTATGTACCGTCACATTCAGAAACTGTTGCGAGAGCCGTCACTGGCAATTGAGGGTTAAGTGTCTTGCCCGAGGACACTTCGGCACGCTCGGCGGGGGGAAGCGGAGATCGAACCACGGACCTTTTGGGGTTTGTGGACGACCTCTGTGTCCTGTACCTCATATGATCCTGTTTTCCATGTTCAGAGGATTTCATTCTCCTGAAGGTCTCAGAGTTTCATTTCAACTCTCAGTGGGAATGATTCTGCTTTTGTCTTGACGGACGCGTTACACATGAGCGTTGTAATATTGAGGTTGTGTCGTTGTGGCTGCTGTAAATGGCAACTTACTGCTTATGTGAAATGTGAGTGGACAGAAGCAGATGAGCCACACTAAGCGACAGGAGCTTTTAAATGAGAACCTATCGAGTTTTTTCCGAGGCGCTCTGCAGCCCGGCGCTGTCCGCGCCCAAGTGCTTCTTCTGTCACTCCGGGTTATTTGCGGCCTTCTATTTTGGACGCGGCCTATTTATGAGTGATGTGTGTGTGTTTATGCAGCGCGCTCTCTCTCTCTCTCTCTCTCTCTCTCGCCCCCACAGAAACACTCAGGTTACTATGCTGCAGTAATTACCATGCCGTCCGCTTTTGGCTGTCATAACACACAGTGTTTGGACTCTGGGGGGGGGGGGAGGGCGCGGGGGGTGTCGGACAGACGAGGCCGTCGCACTGAACAAAACCGCTAACCAGACATAGTAACCGGTGTTTAAGTTCGGCGGTTCCGACTGGACTGCAACATACATATGTCCAGTCACGCCAGACGACAAGAGGGGACAAGAGTATCAAATCACAGTAGGCCATCAAATAAGAAATGTTCATTATCCTCAGACAATGACACTCGCAGAGTGACAACGTGACAACGTGACCTCGCGACGGAAAAAGGAGATCCAGATATTCTATAAGAAACTGGCGAACCACAAATCCACAGTGAGTTTGGAAAACCGACTGAAAAACCGCAAGTGACGGCTAAAAGGCTGCATTTAGACAAAGTGCAATTTCTGATGTCGTCTCTCACAGTAAAGAGAGTGTACATATGATGTATGAATAAAAGCAGAGGAGGAGGTTGACTGACTGACTGACTGACTTTGAACATACTCCTCAAAGAGTTCTTCTGAACGTTGTATACCACAGACACAGACCAGCACACAAAGGCAGGGAAACAGAAACACAGTCACACTTAAACTAAATAAAGCCCAGAAAGTCCTGATCAGTGGATCCTCCTTCACCCAAACTGGATCCAACAAGGTGTTGAGTGGTTGGATTCAAGATGGACGCCCCCACTGCAACTGAATACAAAGTCAAACCAACCAAACCCAAATACCCCCCCATGATGTGGCAGCATATGGTTTAGCCCAATCAGCCGGTTCCAGCATTTAAGCGTCCCCGGCCCTCGGCCACGCCTTTCGACAAAAACCAGGAAGAGGCGTCCACCGTGCTCGCGGTAAGTCAGAGACAAGGAAACAAAGGATTATACAACAGACTTCGAGAAATTAAAGTGTAAATGTTAGTTAATTTGATGGCGGTTGACTGAAATGAATGAAAACAACTGTGTGGGCCGCAAAACTAGCCAGGTGAGTGTTAGCAACATTAGCATTCGGGCCTGCACAAGCAGGATCGTGACTCCTCCGGACCGAAATTTTAGCACCGAGTGTTCCGATGCTAACGTCGACCAAAGCGACTCATGCTTTTCTTTCTCCGTTGGCCAGTCTCACCCGTAGCTAGTACCAAATGCTGCGGCTCGGTTTTCAACAGAAACACGCAAGTTCACATTTCACCTCACCTGTCGGGCCTTTTTGCGGTAGTTGCTCCTGCTTCCTCTTCGCCTGAAAACCCAAACTCCCTGGCAGCTGACGATTATTTTCATTATCGATGAATCTGTCAATTAATTGTCTACTTTCTCGATTAGTTGTTTGGTCCATAAAATGGTGAAGAATGTCAATAGCGTTTGCCAAACCCCCTAAGACGATGTTTTGTTTGGTCCAGACACCAAAGCAATTCAGGTCACTGTCACAGAGGAGCAAAGAAACCAGAACATATTCACATTTAAGAAGCTGAAACCAGAGAATTTAGACTTTTATTCTCATAAAAACTACTTGAACCGATTAATCGATGATCAAAGTAGTTGGTGATTAATTTAGTAGTCGATTATTAATCGATTAACTGTTGCGGCTCTACTTTGAACATAGCTTGAGACTTTTAATTCATGTGGTTTTATCTTAACTTCTTGTCAGATCGTTGATTGTATCGTACACACACAAATGTGATTTACTGAGTAAGTGACTTGACCTTACAATGTGTAACCTGCTGTGGCTGTGTGACCAGTGACTGTTGTCTTTACTATTGAAAGGCCGAGGTGGGGGCATGTCCATGTTGTTGTAGCGCCAGTGACGCCTTTGAGCAGGAAGACGAGGCGGAGGTCAGACACAGAAGCACAGTCGACCCGGGAGAACACTGAATACATTCTCGCTTCTAATTCCCTACAAACACGAACCAGATTTGGGAAAGCAAACAGATGAAATTGACTTCACGCGCCTCGTGGGCGTCTGGGTTTAGATAAGGTTTAGATCGTGTGCAGGTCTCGGGGCCTGGCCGGCGAAACGTCAATAGTCAATAACGCGCGACTGATGTCAGTTGAGGCGCCTCAGTCCAAGAGTCACCGCCGACTGTGGACAGAACAACAATCAGAGGTAAAAGAAATAGATAAGGCAACATGAGAGAGTCGCCCGGTTCGATCTGCACTCTGTCATTTTATTCAATCAATAAATATACGTAACCATCATTTACAGACAAACCTGTGTCGAGTCTGCAACTATCAAGAAATTAAATGGAGAACCCGTGAAGTTTCTCTGTACTTTGTCGTCCTGCAGACAGTTATCAATCTATACACCACGCTTATGAATTGTCTAATCCTTTTTTTTTTTTTTTATTCTTTCGTGCATTAAAGCCCAATTTCTACCCTGTTAGAGGGGCCGTCCTCTTTTGTTTCCAAGGCAACCGCCGACTGCACATCGCAAAGAACCAAAAAAATAAATATCCTTACATGTCTTCGAATGGATTTCCAATTAGGGGGTTACCCCGGCGCCGTTAATCACACCGTTGCCCCCGGGAACGCGGAGAAGAGAGCCGGGGAAAATTGATTTTGCACATTATCCTCGTGATTGGTTTTAATGAGACAGTTTTCACAACCAACTAATGATGCCCACTTTGTTTGTTTGGACTGAAATTAGCTCTGTAATAATTATACTGGGCTTGTTTTTTATTCCTCTTTCTGTTTGACTCTATTGTTTGAACGCTCGTTCCAGTAATGCATTTTCTATATTTGATCACACTCTTACAGAATCTCGTAACTTTTCAAAGCTGCCGACGTTGTGACATGACTCGACGCCATGTGTCTGATCTCAAACCTTCTTGTTGTTCAGGTGGAGGTTGCAGCCGCTCGTCCCCCCCCCCCCTGGTGGGCCGCAGCGACAAGTAGAGTCGAGACACGAGAAGAATCTAAAGACTGTCACATTTCCGGTCCGAGTGCCGAGCTGCCGCCCGCCTCCGCTTCAGCGCTGCATTTCTGGGATTCTTCATCACGCCGCCTCCGAGGTCTCTGGTGAAACCTGCCAACAGGTGAGGAGGAACGAGGGGTCACGTCGGGTTCTGCATTGGGTTTTTTTCAGACGCACGGAAGCTTTGCGTGTGTGTATTTACATCCGCCTGACACAAAGAAGAAGTTATTGTTTGCATTTGCAGCCCCAGTTGAAACATGTTATAGAGAGATTGTCTGTGATGTCAGTATTCTTTTGGTTTCCAGTATTGCTGGCTTTGTTTCAAAGGAGAGAGGAGTTTGTTTGTTTGCTGTTTTCTCTCGTGTGTTTTTAGTTAATTATATCGTAAGTTAAAGGGAGAAAACTCTGATCCTGACGCTCCTGAGACGCCGCGTCAGTCGTCAGGACGATACTTTTCGTAACATGGTGACATCACCGAGAGCGAGGGAACTTCCTGCACGCGCCGGAAGCGGTTGACCAATCGCAAGCGGAGTAGAGCCAACTGGCCAATCAGAGCAGACTGGGAGGGCTTCATCGGGAGGGGAGGGGCCTTAAAGAGACAGGAGCTAAAAACCAAAGTGTTTCAGACATGAAGCTGCAGGAAGCTGATGTTTACAGAACATTGGAGCGTGTGAACCTTCCCAAGTAATAACCCAGATTAAAAATATGAAACAGAATATGAGCATAACATGTCTCCTTTGATATTCCCGAGCCAGGCTCCATACACTGCGTCACCCAACTTCCTCCATTTCCCCACCGACCCTAATTGCCACGGTTACCAGGAGTCGCCTCACACTGAAATGTAATCGTGTGTTGCAATGAGCTGATGGTGTCGGATTGTTTTACAGGAAGACAATCTGAGGACAGGACCTCCCTGTACCGCCCACTCCGTTCGACTGACAGGTGAATGAAGCCCAGAGATTAGCTCTTAGCAACAAAGATGGAGACAAAACAAACACAAGAACAGCATGCGACTGTGTGTCACATGTGCGTGAACGGAGGGGGATTACAACCCCGCGGGAGTTATTAATATATTAATAGAATCATAAATATACGGTAGTATGCAACGCATGTATTCGCAATGTGATGAGTGAGCAAGGGGACTCTAGATGTGTCGAGCCTCGCCATATTTTATTCATGTTCTGTTTGCGAATGAAAGCTTCAGCCGATCCCGATTCGAGGTTTTGATGTTCTGCAGGTAACACCGGTGGTCCTCACACACACACACACACACACACACACACACACACACACACACACACACTTTCCCACAACTCGGCCCATAAAGTGGAGAATGTGCCTAATCCCGAGCGGAGTTATGACATATGGTCGGCGGCTTAAGCGATCCGCGGGCCATCTTGAGACGTGGGCGGAATGCTATTCCCCAAAGGGGCAGCGGGAAGGTAAATAAGAGGAGGCGACGCTCCGCAGATATGGGAAAATATTGACACGGCCGACCACGGGTGCTTATCCGATTAGGGCCGGTAACATCTCACAGCTGTTTACCGCACAGCTACCGGTGTGATTTCTTTCTTTTTTTCTTTTTTTTTTAAGAAAAAATGTCAGCTTCAAAGTATCCAATCGTGAGAGGGCTTTAATCGGCAGGGTAGTGCTTGAAACAAGTTTTGATGCCTCGCGACTGTTTTGAAATCGCTTCGTTGGCTCCCAGTCCGTTATAAATTTCTAAAAAACTTTTAAAAGTCATAACGGAACCACATAGGCGACCTCCTGACCCGCCGTGAGCCTGTGTTCGACCTGAGATCCTCTGGCGGGTCGACCTGCTGGAGGAGATCAGGGAAGCAATTTTCTTTTTTTTCTCCTTATTTTATTCAGTCTGCTTCTTGCTTTTATTTATTTTATGGTTTATTTCTAGCGTTGTTGCTCTTCTTCTGAATGTTATTCATGGTGAGACGATTTTATTTTTTCACAACAAGTCGGCATCAAGCCAGTGCTCGCAAGTCGGCGCTCGCCCGCCGTGCGTGAACGACCAACGGCGTGATCAAAGTGACTAAGTATCCGGACGTGTCGGCGAGCCCAAGTCCTGTAGTGTGAACTGCGCTGTGACTGGTCGTGAGTGTAGCGTCGAACCCACCACAGCCAATGACGGCGCGAAACACGACAGGAGCCGAGTGCGAACCCGCAAAAGAAACGAGGGAGCTTCTTCTTCTTCTCCTTATTATTAAGTGACACGTAAAAAAGTGGCACATGCTAAAGATAAAAGCGTCACAAGGCGGGGTTCCTTTAAGTGAAATCCAAAATGCCTTCGCGAAGTTACTCTTTTGTCCCTTTCAGCTCTTTGGTGTTAGGAAAGAATCAATGTCCTGGTTGGTTTGTCCATGTGTAATGTCCAGACATGAGCTTTCTCTTCACTTGCTGAGTGTTTATTGGCCATGAACCAGAGGGATTTGTTCAGAAATCCTAAACACAATGGCGCCGTTTCCCGCCTTAAACGTCACGAAAACGACGCCCTTCTCAACTTCTTCTCGCACCGACACCGACATGTGGAAAAGCCAACTCTCATCGAAGCGTCACATCGTTGGCCACACGATCGCTGAGCTCTTGTCACTCAATAACTCCTCTGCCTGTGTCTGGCTCCTCGGAGGCTGAGGGACAAGGTCCATTGGGATATGAATCAGAATCAAGAAATACTTTATTGATCCCTGAGGGGAAATTGCGTCTCCTATCAGTTGCTCCGACCAAGAATAGAACTAGATAAAGACCAAAACTGATAATAAATAATGAATATAAATGAGGAAACACGCGCATCCTGCTGTGATGTAATGTATAAGAGTCATGACAGTTATTATTGACTTCCTGTGACGCTCCGTGTTGATTGGATGAGTCTGTTGATGAACGTGCTGCTGTGCTGGGACACGTTGTCCACGACGGCCCCTGTGACTTCACGTCCATTAATGAGGATTTCCGCGGCGCTGTGGAATATGTTCTTCAGCTGATATGAAAATGTGAAAGACACAAAGGGAGCGACACAAGCGTGGTGGCGGCTCTTTTTGGGCGCATACGTGCGCGGGAAAAACAACTTTTTTGTAGAGTGATTGTTTTTGGGTTTTTTTACTCATTAGCTAAGAAACTGCATCGTGTTCCCAAAACTGCTGAGGTGGAACACGGCCCGTCGCTGTGCTCACCTCGTTCCAGAGCTCGACTGGGAACGTTCGCATCGTCTAAATGAAGACTGATGACAAACGGCGACCGGAACGGGCCCGAGGCGCCGACGTCCTCGTCCTCCTCCTCCTCTTCTCTTCGCTCTCGTCCTCGTCCTCCTCTTCTCTTCGCTCTCGGCCTCCTCCTCCTCTTCTCTTCGCTCTCGGCCTCCTCCTCCTCTTCTCTTCGCTCTCGGCCTCCTCCTCCTCTTCTCTTCGCTTCTGCGCGACTGCACCAGGATTTTAAAGAACCATCGGGGGAAATTTGGAGGAGTTTGAACTCCTCTGCTTCACAGAACTCGTCGGCGCTGCGCTATTGAAAGGGACGTCTCTAATTGACAACTCGCTCCTCCTCAGTGTTTCAGACGGCGTCTTATCGAGGGTTCGCCTCCTCTTCACGCCTGTTTTCTCTGCTGCCCTGGGACTGATAACAAAACCCCCAACACACACACACACACACACACACACACACACACACACACACACACACTGCTTCACTCGGTTTCACTTGTCTGAAACACAAGCACCAAAACAACCACATGCAATCATGTGCACGCTTGCATGCACCTTGTTGAGCAAGAAGCACAACACAATTACTCTGTTTCACACACACACACACACACACACACACACACACACACACCTCTAACTCACTCACTTGCAGGGAGGGAGGAGTCGGTGCTAAAAGACTTGTAATTTGTGTTTTGCCAACAAAGACGGGCTAATCCTGCGGAGGGCTTTGTTGCAGCTGCTATTGTGTGTGTGTGCGCGTGTGTGTGCGCGTGTGTGTGTGTGTGTGTGTGTGTGTGTGAGAGAGAGAGAGAGAGTCGAAGGAAGGAAAAAATGTGAGGGAAAGAACAAGAAGAGAAAACAGGAGGGAAAGAGTGTGAGGAAGAAAAATAGTCGCGCTTTGAGTGTGTGTGTGTGTGTGTGTGTGTGTGTGTGTGTGTGTGTGTGTGTGTGTGTGTGTGTGTGTGTGTGTGTGTGTGTGTGTGTGTGTGTGTGTGTGTGTGTGTGTGTGTGTGTGTGTGTGTGTGTGTCACACACTTCATCCCAGCTGTGTGTGTGTATCTGTGGGGGGTGGGAGTGTGTGTTTGTCGCCTGCCCCTCCTGCAGTTTTCCGCATGACGGAGCTCGTCGCGGCCTCCGTCCCCGTCCCCCGGGGGGGGTCACGCGGGAGGTCACGCTGGGGCGGGGGGGGAGGGCCGCAACGCTTGTTGGAGTCACTTAGCTTAAGACGGACATGATCTCTCTGATATCTGCCAGGGGGCCTCGGCCTCCAGTCCAGATAAAGTCACCAATGTGTGACAGGTGGAAAGAGAGCGAGCTAATAGCGTCGGAGCGGCGAGGGGCTTTCCTCTGCTCCTGCGCCCTCCCGCCCCGTCCCGTCCCATTCACCGACTTTAAGAAGCCACTGAATCAGGCGGCGGGAGGCTAATCAGAATTAGGCAAATTCATCAGCTGTCACAAAGTGTCCACAAAGGGGGGAAAGTGCAGGTAAATCACCAAGTTTCATTTTTCCTTTTTATCCTCTTCAACGTTATTGTGTCGGATCCTTTTGATTCTAATTCGCTGACGGGGCCTCGGCGTTCGATACAGTGGCCCGGAGGGCGGGGGGGGGGCGGGGGGTTTAACGTTCTGCTCCTGTCAGCGATCACAATCTGCTTGTGGTTCACACAGCGTTCAGCAGCGATGTAGCAATACAGGAGGCAGACGTGTAGACTGGGACGGATCAATGAACACAGTCCGTCTCTGTAGGTGCACGGGACGAGACTCGGACTGGTTTGGACATTTCTTGTTTCTCGGTGTCACGCTGATTGATTTTGCGCAACAACAAAAAAAAAGTTGAAGACCAGGACATCGGAAATCAGAAACTCTGGAAAACCCCCCAAAATTAAGGCACGCACAAAAGAAAAATGCTCAAAAATAAACAAATAGAGGATTTCTAGTTTATTTATGATCAGCTGGACCAGAAACCAAACCAAACCAACCAAAACTCAAGAAAACAAAAACACAATATTGCGCAACGTCTCATGACACGGACGTCTCCGCTCACTGAGCCAGCTCGCGTCAGCGTTCCCTCCGCCTTCACGCGACAGATCGGGACCCAGAGTGATGAGTGAGAAACAAGAGTGACATACCTGTCGTCTGCCAACAGCAACACTCCCTCACAGGCCTGTTCGCTGCCGAGGGCCAGAACGCCTCCCAGCTCCTCCCCCTCACCTGTGTGTGTGTGTGTGTGTGTGTGTGTGTGTGTGTGTGTGTGTGTGTGTGTGTGTGTGTGTGTGTGTGTGTGTGTGTGCGCCTGCTATTTCGTCAGCAGTTATATTTAGACCACGTTGCCTTGATTCATGTCCAAGCAATAATTCTGCGTTGTGAGTTTTCACATCACTGTATGCCCGATGACTGAAAGGTGAATTTTGTAAAGGTGACAACACAGTGGTTCGTCTCTTACGAAATGTTTCCTCCAAAACGACACAGATTCAAAAAAAACCCACTCATGTGATTGATTTCTAAATTTTCCAACTGCAGACGTTGAGTTTCGCTTCAAATGTGCGGGAAACTTAAACTGCTTTGTTAGAGTTGGATGAAGACAAGAAAAGCAACGCCGACTGCTCGGGAGTCTTTTTTGCATTGACGTTACGGCAACTGTGCCACTGTAAACCGTACGTGGGTAGTTTGAAGGGCAGACGACTTCAGCTGTCGACAAACAAACCAAACATACTACTGTACGCTACTGTACGGACAGACTGAGGGTCAGGTCACCAGGGGCCCTTGTCCAGGTTCCTACGCAACAGAAGTTACTGCACAGTGCACGTGACAATATATAGATGAGATCATCCTTTATTAGTCCAACTGCTACGGGGGAATTTGCCTCGTTGCTGCGACAAAGGGAAGAGTAAAAATGAAACATCAGTAACATTGTTTTCCTTCAGTCTGACTTCAGTGAGAAGGCGCGCTCGATTGATCCTGCACATATTTCACATATTGAGTCCGTGAGTTCCATTCTGTGTAAACAGAGATTAGGAAGCGTGTTGAGACAGCGACGAGGCGACGAGGCCTCGTGCCCGTTGCATCACCGTGTTCCAGATAAGATCTTTGTCTTTGATTGGCACTTTGTAAATCCGCCCTGGCCCGAGTGCAGCGCAGTTCGCCGACTCGACGAGTCTCCGTGTGCTGCTGCTGCTGCTGCCGCCGCCTCTCGCTCTCGCCCGGCCTCTGAGCAAACAGGTCGGACCGGCCGTGGGAGTTTTCTCCCCCGCCCACGCCGCCGCTCCGCCGCTTTGCAATCCAGCGCAGGACGACGGCAGATCCAGCTCTCCCCAGCCGCCCGCGCCGCCGCCGCCGCCGCCGCCAGTGGTTTTTTAAAATGAATGTGCACAACTGCATCGTTGGCCAATAGCCAGGATCCTTTTTTTAACCTTCTTTATATCATCACATACACATGGTCTCAAACCCCGCCCCCCATCCCCCAGCTGTGTTGGCACACACACACACACACGCACACACACTCCTCCCTCCTCTATCTATCTTTTATTTCAAGTCCATCGGTTGCGGCGGCGGCGGCGGCCGTTTGATGTTGGTGAGAATCGGAGGGAGTGGTTACGAGTGAGGCGGAGGGAGAAACATATCGGGCTAAAAATAGCCTTTGGATGAGCAGCGGGCAGAAAATAGCTTTTCATCTGTGTTGAATTTTTCATTTTTTTTCTTCTCCTCTCTGCTCGCCCCTCTTCGTCGACGCGACGCAGGACACGGAGATCCCGGGCGGGAGACGCGCCGGCGCCGTGGCTGATTGTCGGCGTACGCGGCTGAGACAGCGGAGGAGGTCAGAGGTCACAGCTGGACGAAAGACACACACACACACAAAACAAAACGTCCAGAAAACTGTTTGCACTGCTCCTTTTCTTTTTTTTAAGCCCAAGCCTCGATCGTAGAAGCCCTCCAGGTTTAGTTTGGGTTTCCGTCGCCACGCCGTGCGGCGAGGAAATGGAGAGACGGCGGCCGAGGCACGGAGGCCGTTATTGCAGAGCGGCCGGTGTGAAATCGCAGCTGGAGGAAGCCGCCTCTTGTTTCTTTCTCATTTCTCCTCTCCCTCCGAGGGGCCGACACCGGAACCTGAGGATGACCAATTTCCTCCGAGCTCAGTTGGAAGCTGTGCCCGAAAATGCGGTCAGCGTGACGCCGGCGAGTTGTGAGGGGAAAAAAATACACAACCGCACGAGGGAACGGGGCAGAAATCAAAGGGGACGCGTTACGATTCTAATGCGGGCCGTCACTGGAAAAGGTTTCCCACGCTCCGGTGTTCCGTGGAACACGTCGGGCTCCTGCGGCTCCTCTTTCACAGCCCCCGTCTCAAACAACTTTACATATAGCAAAACAATAAGAACATACTAAGTGGAAAGTATGAAGGTGAATACTCACCGAAAACAAAAACACTTGAGAGGTTGTAGAACAAATTTGAACTTGTGTGTTGAAATTTTCAAAATATCCACACACCTGTGTTTTGAATGTGAAGTCCGTCCGTCCATCGTCTACCACTTTATCTATTTTAGGGTCGCGGGGGGCGGAGCCAATCCCAGCTCACATTGGGCGAGAGGCGGGGTTCACCCTGGACAGGTCTCCAGCCTATCACAGGGCCACATATAGAGACGGACAACCATTCACTCTCACATTCACACCTACGGTCAATTCAGAGTCTTCAATGAACCTAACTCCATTCTGCATGTCTCTGGACTGTGGGAGGAAGCTGGAGAACCCGGAGAGAACCCACGCACACACGGGGAGAACATGCAAACTCCACACAGAAAGGCCCAGTAGCCGACGAGAAAGGAAATGAGTCCGTAGTGGTTCAGACGTATTTGAATCTACTATCTGTGGCTGTGGATCATTTCAGACTGGTTAGAAGGAAACGCGTGAGAGGAGGGTGAGAGAGGAGAGGAAAGAAGGGATGACGGAAGGACTGACTGAGGTCGAAAAGGGAAGACGTGAGGCGAGAAAAGGTTTTTCATTCCAAATGACGATTTTATCCGAATCTTGACATCTGTCAGTCGCAGCCGCTCCGACCAAAGTTGTCTGTCTTCTCCCGCCGTTCCCTTGGATTAACTCTTCCCGTCGTCGTGGTCTACGTTGGGTTCCGACTGTGTGAGTCATGAGCATTTCACATTTCCCGTTTTAATCCCGGCACGGATCAGCGTCTCCGCCGCCTCCACCGTGATCCGGTCGAGCTACTCTCCTCCCAGCGTCTGGCCGGCGTGCGGGCCGGCGTCCGCGTCTTCCTTTGTTTTTCCTCTTCTTTTATTCAAATCATAGTTGTATTTCATTTATTTTTTTTCCCGCCCTGTGCCTCTGCGCCGAGTGCTGGCAGCCGCCCATTTGAACCCAGATATCACTCGCCGTTCAGGTCTGACGGCTAGATAACGCCGCTTTGTTTGATCACGCTCGGGTGTTGGAATGAAAGAAAGGAAAAGAAAGAGGCTGCATGGGAAGAGAAATCCAGAAATCCAATAAATGTTGCTGCTTTTATCTTGATGCTATTTTTTTTACCCTTTTTCTCTCACTCCTCAAATCTTTCTCCTTTTTGCGGCCGTACAAATACACAGACGTGTGTGTGTGTGTGTGTGTGTGTGTGTGTGTGTGTGTGTGTGTGTGTGTGTGTGTGTGTGTGTGTGTGTGTGTGTGTGTGTGTGTGTGTGTGTGTGTGTGTGTGTGTGTGTGTGTGTGTGTGTGTGTGTGTGTGTGTGTGTGTGTGTGTGTGTGTGTGTGTGTGTGTGTGATTTTCTCCAGTAAAGTTTGGACTCTTGGAGGTTTTTGGTTGGTTCTTTTTTTCCGGGGTGAGTGCAAAATGCAAACACAGCTGAGGGGCTTGTTGTGTTTCCTCTGTTGACTCTCAGTTTTTACGCCTCGGCTCATAATCCGAGCAGAAGGTGACGCGGGAGACGGAGACGGAGACGGACGGCGAGTGCCAAAACAACAAGCCACTCTGTCCCGGGACAACAGAGTCTGGGGTTTAGCATCTCGGGACTTAATAAATAATCTTCAACGCACTTCTTCTCATTTACCCGGACGACCACATCAGGCGGGTTTCACTGCATCGGATTCAAATCCTTAATTCAGACGGTGCCGAGTACGTTGACTCTGCTGCGGCCGCTCCGACCGGCCCCTTCGGTGGAAAACATGTGACAACTTGTGAATTCCTATTTCAAAGTTTCCCTTGACTGACATCCTTAACGTTCATCAGCAAAGAACTCTCTCAAAGAGTAGTCTGACATTTTACGTGGAGACTTCATTTGCTCTCTGTATATATTGTCGGCGTACAAGACAACTTTTTACGAACGCATCAAAACCAACCATACATTGGTTAGACAAGGTCTAAGGTAATCGCCACAATCGATTTATTATCGACGATCATCCGCCTATTACTCCGTTTGCCAACCGCCATTAAAGACAAAGAAGAAGAGCGGACAACCAATCACGTTGCGATCTCTTATCGTGATCTGGCCATTCCGGGCTCCGAGTTCCGAGGTATAACGGAACGCAGCATGAGAACACGGCCTCAACTATAACTCACATTCATTTCTTGTTTCACGAAACAGGCGCTCATGTCTATGAAGCACTTTCTCAATATTCTTGACTTGACTTTAGTTAATATAAATGAATGATTAGTAATTAAGAAACGAGGAGAGAAAAAACAAAGATAAGAGGGGAAGAAAACCAATAAGATGTTCAGTGGTTTTTTCCTTCTTCCCTAGATCCAATTAATCATCCTGCGACTCCTCTGATTCATCTCGTGACCTCGTGGAGGGGGGGTCTGACCCCCGCGATGGGAACCCCTGGCATACTGTGTGTGTGTGTGTGTGTGTGTGTGTGTGTGTGTGTGTGTGTGTGTGTGTGTGTGTGTGTGTGTGTGTGTGTGTGTGTGTGTGTGTGTGTGTGTGTGTGTGTGTGTGTGTGTGTGTGTGTGTGTGTGTGTGTGTGTGTGTGTGTGTGTGTGTGTGTGTGTGTGTGTGTGTGTGTGTGTGTGTGTGTGATGGCACCACAGACGATCTGTGACAGTTGCTCACCAGCGGGTGAGTGTGTGTTTGTGTGTGTGTGTGTGTGTCCGTGGGTCAGCAGCAGAGGGCTGAGAGCTGAGTGGCCTCGGCCGGTGATCATCAGCTCCCTTCCCCTTTTGTGCGCCGTCTTTTGTTTGACCCGAATCTCTGGTGTTAATGATTAGTTCTGCGGCTTTTTGTCCACCTCCTCCCCGGACAAGGCCGAGTGCGAGTCAATCGGCTTCTCGCCCACACACACACACACACACACACACACACACACACACACACACACACACACTCTATAGGCATGGTGCACCAGAGCCCAGAGAGAAAACAACAAGCAGCTCGTTGAGGGTTTATCAGTGGAAATATGCCAAAGGCCAAATAAAACCGCACGGGCCACAAAAGCGGAAAAGAATTAATTATTGAGGTGTTTTCTGATTTTTTTATTTCTTCTCTTTCTGCCTCTTCCCGTCATTTGGATCATCCCGGCGTGGCAGTGGAACTGAACTCCGAGGCCTTCTTCTTAATTATTAACTCTGTTTTAAATGAAAAGGACCTCACCTTTCATCTCCCTCTGATCTGTTCCCTGGGGGGGAGGGGGGGATGGAGGAATGTTAGTGGTGTGTGTGTGTGTGTGTGTGTGTGTGTGTGTGTGTGTGTGTGTGTGTGTGTGTGTGTGTGTGTGTGTGTGTGTGTGTGTGTGTGTGTGTGTGTGTGTGTGTGTGTGTGTGTGTGTGTGTGTGTGTTAATTTAGAAGGTAGGGTGTTGCGGGGGTGCAAGGGGGGAGTTTTGTTTTCCTACGAACATAAGCAGTCGTGGCGAGTCAAGGAGTGAGTGTGTGTGTGTGTGTGTGTGTGTGTGTGTGTGTGTGTGTGTGTGTGTGTGTGTGTGTGTGTGTGTGTGTGTGTGTGTGTGTGTGTGTGTGTGTGTGTGTGTGTGTGTGTGTGTGTGTGTGTGTGTGTGTGTGTGTGTGTGTGTGTGTGTGTGAGAAGGGGTCATCAGTACTCGAGCTGTCTGACTGAGCACTCTCACCATCTGTACGACCTCGTCGTCCCGCGAGCGGCCGGGCCTTTGTTCCCCGAGCTCGCCTCCCTCCCGCCGAGCACTTCTCACGGAGAAACTGTAAGTCCACGGGGTCAGCGAGCCGGGGGCCTTCATCCTCATCCTCATCATCATCATGGAGTCGGCCCTCCTCTTTCTCACCGACTTTAATAATGTTGTCTCTCCGCTTGGCTTTTCCCGTGAGAATGAGCCCCGAGAAGAACAATATCACCTGTTAGGAGGAGGAGGATATTTGGACCTTGATTTATCACTTTCATCTCCATTATTGAATAAAAAGGGGACTATACAATATATAGAAACAGTTTTAAAAACTAGCAGTGATGGTTTAAATGTGCCCACGGGTGAATATATCTTGTTTATGTCTGATTTGGACGTAAAAACAGTCTTGTCCACTTGTGTCCACGTTGAATCTACTTGGAGTCGTCGACGCTGTAAAACAATAAATCGTGACTAGTTTAAAGGAGGTGACTACTTTTTTATAGCCGCTGTAAATTAACTTTATTGTCCTCATCATTGGGCCAAACTTGATTAAGTGCTATGTTAGTGAGGTTGGTTTTTACAAATTGCAAACCAGACCATTCTTTATTTTTAAATTTGCGTAGGAATAATTTGGACTGATCCATGTCATGTTGAAAACAAATACCATTCAAGTCAATGATGGAGTGAGGATAATTACGACTGTGTGTTTTCTGAAGAAGTTCTGTCCAACTTGGCAGGAAAGAATACGGCAAAGACATTGACAAATCATGTCGGACACACTTCAACTTAACTCTTATTCTAGTCATTAATTAAAATTAATTGTAATTGAAATTGCCCAAACTGGAAATTACCACCTTTGAATTGACCGTATGATTATTCCCCACAAACAGTGACAAGAAAAGTTGCATAATAAGAAGAGATAAAAGAACATGTGAATTTGCTGTTTTTAAGTGAAATACTGTTTAGTTTTCATGCCGCGTCTTCGGGCCTCTTCAAATGATCCAACGATCCGTCCTTGGTTGAGCTGCTCAGTGTCAAGTGGACGTTCGACTACATCCGTCGACCTTTCCTCCGACGTTTACGACGCCGCGTTGACGCAGAACGTCACAAATCACCGGCGAGGGCGAGTCCGTCCACGTCTCCCGGTCGAACTCGGCGGCGGCGGCGGCACACTCCTCCTCCGCGGCTCCACTTAGCAGAGGGCCGCTGCGCTTTATGGCGCCGTAAAGTTGCCCCCCCCCCCCTTTTCTCCAAACACACTCATGAGAGATGGCGGCAATTTGGCGCGTCGTTCAAACACCTCGGGTGCTATCAGCACCCGTCATGGCGACGCTAATTAGCCCCAACGGCCGAGTAAACGGGTGGTTAATGGCGGGTTTTACTGTCTTTCGCTCCGGCACACTCCGGGGTTGGGTCTGTTGGAAGTGTGCTAGTGATTGAAAATTACACGGTTTACACTTTAAGAGTGTTAAGCTTGACAGACGGACAGAAATGTGATGGTTAATATGTTGGTTGAACACACGGGGGGGAAGAAATAAGGTTAATTGTTGTGGGATAACAAAGCAGCGACGGCTTCACCAACGGGATTTTCTCCACATTCCATTGGAATATCTGTCCATCCATTATCTTTACCCCTTATCCTCTGAGGGGCCACAGAAAGCGTCGCACCCACGTCTGCGGGGTCCCGCTCCGAACCAACTTCTCCGTTTTTATTTGGGCCGAAATGCCTCCGAGCGGCTCAAAGGGAACTTTTCAGATAACATGGGGCTTTAAAAAAAGCCTCACACTCATACACAGCATACCCGGGGAAAAAATATTCATCTCTAATCCCTGACATGTTCCAGGGCCCCCGTGCAGCTCCGGGGCCCCCGTGATTCTTTCAGAGTCTATCCCCCTAATGGCCCCGGCCCTGCAGACGACCAAAGAGAAATGTAAATTCTCCGCTCACATCGACTTTCTCTGGACATTGTGTCGATGCATTCATGAACTCACAAAGTGACATAATGGCAAATGCATTTCTGTGTTTTCTCCTCTTTTTCTCTGAGACCACCTAGGGGCTCCTGCGGGTCCCCTCGGGGTCCCCTCGCCCCGCATTGGTCACCACTGACTACAAAGCGTCCAGGAATCATTCTCAGTCTCTTTATTTATTTATTTCTGTGTCACGCAGCAGCTCTGGACTCTGCAGCAGCGTCTCGGGACAGATGGGAGGCGCCTGGACCATCCGTCACTCGCGGCCCCCGGCGGGCCCGGAGGGGGCGTCGCGCCGAAATCTGATCTCCCTCCCCCCGCAGCCGGACCAGGCAGAAGGACCCTGGACCGAGGCGCGACCAGAGGAGAGGGGAGGGAGGGGGGTTGAGGGAGGGAGGGAGGGAGGGAAGGGTCAAGTCCGCAAAACACACAACACAACCACGGTTCATCCTTCAAAATAAGAGTCCAGTCTGTGTAGTCGCCTATTGAATGTGATTCTTCTGATTTACGCATCCCCCCCCCCCCCCCCCATACTCATCCTTACCAACCTTACTTTATTTATTAGTAACTCATACTCTTGTCATATTTCTTTTCTTTTTTAATGATTTATACTTTTTTGTTATTTTAATTTTTTTATGAATCCTTTATTTTACAAGGAAGTCCCCATTGAGATACAATATCTCTTCTTCCAGGGGATCCTGGCCATGACATAATTGAAGATGCTTTTAAGCATTTTTAAGGCGATAACACTCATTATTGTATAACTGAGATGGTGAATAATACTTTCTCTATAGTGTGATGTGGGAAAATATTTCACTGTGCAGATAACACAGAATTTGTGCTGCACAGATTACAATATGGTCCTAAATAGAATCCTTCTCGGGAAAAGCATTGCGTCACCGCAAGTAAAATCCCAATCTCATTTTATTTTGAAGCTCCCCTCCCGGAAGTGCCCTCGTCCCCTGCGCTGTGGCGGCTTGCCGGCCGCGTCGCGCGGCAGCTCCTGTACTTCACTGGCAGCCGGCGGAGGAGAGGCACCAGTCCGGGTTGGCTGATCCGAGGCGACGACACTCACCGACCCGCTGGAGACTGGAGAGGAGCGCGGAGCCCCCGCGCGCACACACACACACACACACACACACACACACACACACACACACACACACCGCCTCGTCCGCACCGCAGCGCGCACAACGCCGGGATGAACGCAGCAGCCCGCGGGAGGTTTGGACACGTTGGACCGCGGCGCGCACCGGACGACAGGATTTAGTGGAAGAAGAAGTCGGGTCTCTCTTGGCCCGAGACGAGGAACTCGTGAGGGAGGATTTCTGACTAATTCCTCTTTTCCTTTTCTTTTCTTTTTTTTCTCCTCCCGTCGCCAAACCTGCTCCCCGAAGCGCGACACGAGGACCTGGGGATTAAAGAGGAGAGTTTGGGATTGTTGTTGTTTTACGAAGTTCACCGGAGAATAAAGGCGGTGATTCTTCTCCTGGATGCATGGTGACATATGAACGACTGAGATTTGCTGTCGAAACGGAATAATCTGGGTAAGTCGCCTATTATTATTATTATTATTATTCTCATTATTATTCTCATTATTGTTATTATTCTCATTATTATTCTCATTATTGTTATTATTCTCATTATTATTATAGCTTCTCGTTATTATCGTCTCAGTCGTGGGGGTGGGGGTGGTTTCACTTCCTTGTGCGTCGGACACCGGGAGCTCTCTCCGGCCGTGTTGCACCTCGGATGCGTGTGCGCTCGGTGAGTGAGTGGAGCCGCAGCCCCGCGGCGGTGCCGTCAGCGCAGGAACGGGCAGAAAAGAGAGAGAGAGAGAGAGAGAGGCTCCGTTCTGAGCCTGTTCCTGGTCTGTGCGTAACCGGCGCGCACCGGGTTCGGTGTCGGCGCGACAAGGACGGACCCAATCTGTGCGCGTGTTTTCTTTTTTTAAAGCACCAAGTGCGCAAGCGAGGTGGTGTGTGTTGCGCAGGTTGGTTGGTTTGTTGCTGCTGGCCGAAATTACGCACGCTGGGAAAACATATGTGGAAGTTGGTTGTGCGTATTTCCTTGTTTATCAGTGGAAATCAAATTGCGTAAAGATAATCTCAAAGTCAATCTCGACCCATAAACGCATCCTGATCGGGATTTTTGAAAATATTGACACTTGTGGTTTGTGGATTTTCTTTCTGGAATGAGGGGAAACATGCCATCAAACGATTTTGGAATCCTGCAATTACGCACGTTTCTGGCTGCGCGTGAAGACGCTCCTCAGATGCGTCTGGGACGAGTTTGGTTTTTCCATCGATCATCAATCAATCAATCAATCAATCAATCAATCAATCAATCAATCAATCGTGTCCACGTTTGATTTCACTGTCACACGAAAAGTCAAACGTGGACTTTGGTCGCTCGCCGGGCCGGAACACGCCTTTCCCCCTCACTGCAACAGTGACGTCTTCCTCGGCTCGCATCGCGCAGCAGCAGCAGCAGCAGCAGCAGCAGCGCGGACATGAATTACACATCAGATCTCAGATCATCTCTGAAGTTTCTTTTTTTTTCTTCCAGAAAGCAGCAGATTTTTTGTTCTTCTCCCCCGTCCTCCTTCCCTTTGAATGAACGAGCCGCGCGGTTCTCTCTCCTCCTCCTCATCCTCCTCCTCCTCATCATCCTCAGCAGCAGCAGTCAGATCACTCAGCCCCCCCCCCCTTCAAACACACGCTTCAATCGGATTCAGATGGTGCATGATTTTTTTCCATTTTGTTTTGGGGGGGGGGGGGGGGGGGTCACTCAGCTCCGTTTTGGAATCGCACCTTGTCAAGTCATCACCGGGGAGAAAATGCTCTGATTATCGCGAGGGGGCTGCTCAAATGAGATTTTTAGGACTTTGTATACTGCTGCATTATAATAATAATAATAATAATAATAATAATAATAATAATGATAGTTGCCCCTAATGCTGCAAATTTATTGTACTTATTGACCCGAAATAATTACGCATGCTGCCCGTGTTTGCCGCGTTTCCAATCAGAGGCGAGCCTCGCGCGCGCGCACGCGCACACGCGCACGTTTCGCCTCCAAATGAGACCCTGATTGCCTCTTTTCACGAAGCGGAATTGGCCCCAGACCCTCGCGCTGCGTGCGGGGTTCGTTCCATCCTCCACGAAGAGGCGCACGGCGCGTTGACTGGCTCCAACGTGTCTAATCCGAGGAGCAGAAGAAGAAGAAGTGATCTCTGTGAAGCACGAACACTACTTCACTGTCATGAAAAAACTAGTGGCCTTATCCGGCCTTTTCTAGAAGTTGAATGTCCTTTGGTGTTACAGCTGTGTAGGACTCGAATATGTCTGTGATAAATCAGTTATGAACTTCATATCGTTCTGTAACTGTCCCATGTTCCTACTGGAGCTCACCCTGCGGCCACAACAACACCCTAAAGAACGTGGGTCGTCCCTGCTGGTGCGTGTCCCCTCTTCTCATCAACGCGCTCATGAAGTCACATATTATCCACGAGACGAATACAAATCGACCTTATATCGACCGTATTTGAGCTTTACAGCATTTTTTAATTTCCCACGGCGTCTGTCTGTCGTGAGCACTGCAAGTCGATTCCCAGCGGTTCTGTGCTTTTACGGTATTTTCCCAGAAGCCACTGAAGTGTCCTCGTGTGTTTCCTGCAGACAGGCGACACACACACACACACACACACACACACACACACAGAGGACAGGTATCCAAGTCACAAGCGCGTCCGTCTCGTGTGTGTCCCTTCAGGCCCCCCCCCCACCCGGCTGCTCTCCCCTGAAAAATCAGAAAACTGCTCTAATCCCCCCTTTCCCCCATCAGAATCAGAATCAGAATCAGAATCAGCTTTATTGGCCAGGTTTGCGTAAACAAACAAGGAATTTGACTCCGGTTAATCATAAATGCCAGAGTCGATCTGTCGGCTGTTGATTCTTGGGCTTAATAATTAAAGATTACTGGCTGTGTGTGTGTGTGTGTGTGTGTGTGTGTGTGTGTGTGTGTGTGTGTGTGTGTGTGTGTGTGTGTGTGTAATAAAAAGAAAATAAGCCCTTTTCTGCCTGTGAGCTGTTACTATGTGAAGATGGTTCTGCATGATTAATATTTGTGTATTATTCCCAGCGATGGTTGGGGTTCTCCCCCCCCCCTTCATGCTTTAAGAAAATATTAGCATTAAATCATTTTGTGGAGGCTTTGAACTCCACGTTGGGTCTTTGGGATCCATCTCGCCTCCTCCTCCTCCTCCTCGTCTTCATCTTCTTCTTCTTCTTCTTGAGGTTGTGAAGAGAAATCACCTTTTTTTTTTAGTTGGCTGTACAGTTCATTCTTAATATTTCACATAAAAAAAATAGAGGATATAAGTTTACGGGGTTTGTCAAGACATTACCAACTGCTCCCGACACGCAACTGTGATTTGTCTCAATTTCATGCCATCAATCATGTTTTAATACACGGCTGCTGCTGCTGCTGCTTGAATTCAAGGATTCACGATGTGGTCCGAACTAATACCCTTCACCAAGTCAATCAATCCGACGCCGGCATTGTTTTTGACCAATTTCTTCTTACGTGGCTCATGTCGTGGTGCCAACGGATCTGAATCTGTGTCAGCTCTCAAAGTCAAGTGCCCGTAAAGAAAGAAGCTGTGTGTGTGTGTGTGTGTGTGTGTGTGTGTGTGTGTGTGTGTGTGTGTGTGTGTGTGTGTGTGTGTGTGTGTGTGTGTGTGTGTGTGTGTGTGTGTGTGTGTGTGTGTGTGTGTGTGTGTGTGTGTGTGTGTGTGTGTGTGTGTGTGTGTGTGTGTGTGTGTGTGTGTGTGTGTCTCCGTGTGTCCGTGTGTCCGTGTGTGTGTGTGTGTCTGTGTGTGTGTGTGTCAGCCAGAGAAAACAAGAGTTCCAAATCAGGGAGGCCCTTTTTGCGATCGGCCCTTATCGCGACGGGTAAACAAACCACGGGCGGCGTGGAGGCGTCTCGTGTCGTAAGGGAATCAGAGGATGGGGGAGAGAAAGAGCTCGCAGGGAACATTAAAAAGGGCTGCAGCAGGACGTGGACGCATGAAGGAGCCTCAACGGCCAGTGTGTGTGTGTTTTGCTTTATCTATTCATGTGTCTTCTTTGTGTGAAGTTGGATAATGTGGAAACCTGAGCCTCCCCGGACCGGAGAGAGTGGGCCGCCGGTCCTCCGAGGGAAAGAAAAACAGTACTGTTAAGACTTGAGACAACACGACCTCTCTCTGCACTGTGTGTGTGTGTGTGTGTGTGTGTGTGTGTGTGTGTGTGTGTGTGTGTGTGTGTGTGTGTGTGTGTGTGTGTGTGTGTGTGTGTGTGTGTGTGTGTGTGTGTGTGTGTGTGTGTGTGTGTGTGTGTGTGTGTGTGTGTGTGTGTGTGTGTGTGTGTGTGTGTGTGTGTGTGTGTGTGTTCTCTCGCCAGACCTGCGAGCGTGATATCGTCGGCGTACAGACCAACTCGCAGCCAAAGCTATTCTGAACCCTGGGCAGAGCCGCTGAAGTTTAAGCTCACCGTGGTAATGTGGGGGTGGGTGTGTGTGGAGTTTACTTTCCTGAGCACCTCTCTCTCTCTCTCTCTCTCTCTCTCTCTCTCTCTCTCTCTTGCATTCCAGCTTCTCCCTCCCTGCTTAAGCAAACAGAGAGAGAGAGCAGAGGTACTCCGCCCGTCACCCCTCCCTCCCACCCTCCCTCCCACCCACCCGCGAGCCTCCGGGCACGTTGGGCAACTGACACAGTCGACTCCGGCATTCCACCATCCTACAGGAAGACGCGTGAATCCGCGTCGATCGGTTGCAAAGACCACGCGGAAGAGTCTTGTCCTGGTCGAAGGAACGTTTAGGTCGCCGAGCGATGTGTGGCATTTTTCCTCTCATGCTGCGGTGAAGTCACTTGATTAGTTAATGAACTGGTGTTTGGGGGGTGGGGGGGGGGGGGGGGGGGGGGGCTGCTTCAATATCGGAGCTGAGCATCCGCACGTCTTAACCATCAGGTGCTCCGAGGAGGTTTTCTGGGAAAAACGGCGAAGAGGGATTTCCATCGTAATCCCTGAAATCTGTGAGGAATGTCAGGTCGGGAATATCTGCTCAGAGCCCAGTGGTTTTTTTCTTTTTCTTTTTTTCCCTATTCCAGTCGTACCCCCTTCTCTACTCCCGACCGCGTTGATTTCTCACCTTCTCCCATCGCTCGACGCTCCCCAATTTTGATTTCTCTCTCTCTCCCCCTCAGGTCGCTGGCGGGGACGCCGCGGACAGCTTCCTGCGGCGCCGGAGGCCGCCGTTCTGCCGGACAGCATGCGGGCGCAGGATGTCGTCTGAGTCGGGCCTCGCCGCGCCGCGTCTCGCCGCGCCGTCCGGAGGGATGACGGCTCTGTGGTGCTCCCTCTGGCTCTCCGTCGTCCTGCCTCTGTGCGTCGCGCCGGCCCGGCTGCCCACCGCTCCGCCCACAGGTAGGAGGACGCAACAACGGGCCCTGTGGCGCTTTATGTCTGTGCTGCCTGGTCATACGCACACCGGCAATGTCTTCAGTGAGATTCCAGGAAAACGCGTGCAGCGTTGTGGAGATGTTCAGCACAGTGCGGCGAGATACAAGTAAAGTGTTGCAGTTCCCAGAGATCTCTGCCCGAGTCTTCTCATGACCCTAGTTGGTTTTGCTCATTAGGGCTGCTTCCAGACACGCACAGAACATTTCCCTGAACTTTTCCGGAGCGGCGGTGTGCGAGGAAATGCACAATGACATCGTCCGGGGGTTCGTGTCTGAAAACGGCTTTGGGCTTCTGGCTCCGAACTTCGAAATGTGGCGATTGGCCGGGTTTCCTGCGACTCTGATTGTGTTCTGTTGGTCGGAGGAGGACGAGCGTGAGGTGAAAACACTTCTGTCCTGCAGCACGTCAACGAGAGCGCACGGCTCGAGTC
>NC_061529.1:2515000-2540000 GCF_022379125.1 Scophthalmus maximus | reverse complement strand
ACAAATCCGAGTGCGCCACTGCCACCAAAGCGGTTCCACGCGAGGTTGACGGTCGGAGTTTGATCATTTCTAATTGGCCTCCTCCTCTCCTCTCGCCGGTCGAATCCGTCCATCGTTCGAGGAAGATCCAGGGCCCCCCCCCCCCCCCAACCAACACATCCAGGGCAGCTGACACGTCAAATACTGAAACCGAACTCGGCTTCCATCCCCTCCCACGTCTTCCTCCCTCCCCCTCCTCCGTCACACCAACTCTCCCCTGTTATTTTGCCAGGAGAGCTACAATAATAAACCCTTGTACCGTCTGCAGAGCGTAATGGAAGCCTCTCTTTTTTCTCTCCCTCTCTCTTCCCCCCTGGCAAGAGGAGACGGAGCGACTCGGTGCAACAGCAGAGCAGCGACAGTCGAGCCGACTCCGTTTTTTGTCAAATAAGCGCACGTCAGAAATTTTGCATGAAAACTCCCATGAAGTGTTGTTCCTGAGTTGCGGCGTGTTCGGTCATTGGCCGCATTTTTTCCTCGTGCGACAACTTTCTCCTGCCGTGAATCACCAGAAATCACAAACCATCAGATCACTGTCTAACCGTGCAACAGTGTGTGTGTGTGTGTGTGTGTGTGTGTGTGTGTGTGTGTGTGTGTGTGTGTGTGTGTGTGTGTGTGTGTGTGTGTGTGTGTGTGTGTGTGTGTGTGTGTGTGTGTGTGTGTGTGTGTGTGTGTGTGTGTGTGTGTGTGTGTGTGTGTGCGAACTGCGAGAGGAGTCAGTGCTGAGATTATTAATTGATGAGACATTTTGAAATAGAACAGTAGTTTTAACGATTAGTTCATTGTTTTTTGCAAAAATGCTGAGAAATATTACATTTGACCTGTTGCAGGTTGACCTTTCTCCGTCTGATATATCTCTTGTAAACTGAATGTTTTCATGTCTCAGCTGTTGCTCGGGAACATCGAGGCGTCGCGCTGGTCTCCGGAAACCAGAGAGGGAAGAAATACGTGATACGTTATAGACGTTACAATCAATCCGTTGGTTCAAAAAGACGTAATATTCAAGATATTAGTCATCATTACCGTCTCAAAGGCATTACCTTGCTGTTTGTTTTCTACCGGCCAATCAGCCGCTTCCCCGGAGCAGTTGGGAGTCGAGTGCGAGCGCCTCGCTCAGTGGTTAATAAAACAAATGAACACTGTCACGTGTGCAGCTCGATACTGTCATATCGTGCTCCTGAGGCAGCGGGACGGTATAGACCACCGTCTCCTTGGTGACAGACGCGGTTACTGTAGATATGTCGGGGATGTCCGGGTACCCGCAGGGCCCGGCGGACTAGTTACAGGCAGTTCTAACAACGTCTTAACAGTGAAAGCTATGTGAAGTTATTTTAAGTTTTTTTTGGGGGGGGGGGGTTGGTATTGCTCCCGGTTGAAGAGGGACCAGTGTGCTTTGTTCGGGCTGCGTTAGTGTAGATGTCTGGTGTAGATGTCTCAGGACAACTGTGCTCCAGTTGTTCTCGTCCCCCCCCCCCCCCCCCCCGAAACAGAGGCTCCTCTCTGTGGCGCGTTTGTGCTGCTGGACGTGGAAGGCGAGGTCCTGGAGGGGGGAAGCACGCGTGGCGGTGGGGCAGGGGGCGGGGGGGCGGAGGGATTAAGAGGCTTTCCTGCTCCCGTCCCCGCTCTCGTCAACAAAACGCACTCAAACGCACCACGTCTGCATTCAGGCGTTTGGACCACGTTCAGACGGAGACGCACATGTGGAGAACGTGGGACAGGAAGCAGCTCGGGACGGCTCCACGCGGGGAGTTGGCGGGAGTCGTCCCGCCGCGCCAATGGACGGCATCGTAAACGGAGCGGTAAACACTTCTGCGTCCCGCTGATCCCAGGCCAGGGAGGGGACACGCCCCCACGGGGCCTCCACCTCCGGGACCTCTCCTCGGGGTCAAGTTGCAGGTTTACGACTGAACTCGACATCAGCAGTTTGCTTCTGGCAACGACTTACTTTCATCCCAGTGGATGTCGAGCTGATTGCGGTTGGCTCGTCTTTTCGGCTGTGGAGAATTCACGGATTTCGGGAATAATGAGGTCGTGGGTAAAAGCAACCCTGAGAATATTCCGATCAGACATTCGAATTAACTTTTTTTTTTTTACGGTCGTTGTACATCCTGCTTCCCGACATGAAGGATCCAAACGCTGCTTCAAAGACTCCTCCGCACCGCCCGGAGTCGTGAGACGGAGAATCTTTTAATCAAAAGTGAATTTTCTCAAAGTCTTAAAAGGTCCTGGAATCAGCCCGTTAAAAAGAACATTAAGTTTTCATTTTCTAACTCACTCCAGGTCTCCTGAAGCCTCGGTGACCTCGGTGACCTCGGTGCTTATATATATTCATATATATATATATATATTTATATATTTACATCTGTTGATGTGTGGGTGTAAACACGATTACTTTGTTTTGTCGCTTTCTTTTCACGCGCAGCGCTGCTGTCGAGGTTCGCGGCGTTGCCGCGGCGACGCAGCGCGCATGTCAGTGTGAGTGTGTTCACGGTGCAATCACTGGCAGGACAGGATTGATGGGGGGCCGGTTGTGTCACACCGGGAGGTCAGGGAGGGTGAGGGTCCTGGTCGGCGGTCAGCAGGGGGTCAAAGGTTAACGTTTCATTCAGGCATCAGCTGCTTCTTGTCTCCTCACGTTCAAGATAAAAAAAAGGTCTTTTTCACTTTGAACAGCAGCTGACAGTTTCGTTGGACTCTTTTTGTCGCACGATTCTCGTGTAATTCTTCACATCCAGCTCTCGTTCCCAATTTCTGCTCTCTTCCCTGAGCGCTTCCCTGATCTCAGGGCGCAGCGGTGTCGACCGAGCGCCGGGTTTTCCGTCCAAAGTCACACGACCCCGATATCAGAAAACGCTCAACACGGCCGACTTTTAAAACATGTCACCTCTGTTCCATCGTGCGTGAGGGGAGAGTCCACGCGTGTCGAGAACTTGTTGCCCTTCAAAAAAAAAAAAAAGAAAAAGACGCAATACCTAAATTATCAGATGTGAAGAAAAAAAAAAAGCCACCTTGTAATCAGATTGGTTCCTCCGTGTTGTTTTGGGAAGTTTGATTATGTCGTGTGGTGGCCACACACACACACACAGAGACACACACACACACACACAGACACACACACACACACACTGCCAAAGACATCCTGGCTTTTGTGCGGCCGAGTTTCTTACACACACACACACACACACACACACACACACACACACACACACACTCAATTGAAACTAGGCCAGTTCGTCTTTGGAATGACAATTACCACGGACCCGGCCCAGGGACGGAGGGGGGTCGACGACGATTGGGCGCTGCCAAGATGCTTCTGGACGTACAGTAGCTTCCGACGCTCGTTAGCGCGGCCGACCGGAGGACCAGGCGCTGGAGGGGGGGGGGAGGAGGCATCATGAGGATGGAGGGAGGGAGGGAGGGAGGGGGGGTGAAGCTGGACCAGGCCCCGGGGCGGGATGTTTAGAGGCGACGTCTACCTTTAAACTTGATTCTAGTGGGCTCTTTTGATAAAAGGGCGGCTCAGCTCGGCCAGAGAATGGAGGCAACTGGACGGGGGGAACCCTCCCCCCCCCTTCTCCGCCTCCCCGAGCCATCCCTCTCTTTTCTTTCTTTCCATCTCTCTCTCTCTCTCTCTCTCCTCCTGGCAGGGTGTGAGCTTGTCAGGCCCGGGCCCAGATTAAGGGGCATTGTCCGGAGGCATTTACATCCGGCCAAACCATATTAAACAGAGATTAGGGGGCTTTTCCCTGCACACCGCGAAAAAGAGGAGAAGAAGAAGAAGAAGAAGAAGAAGAAAGGACGGGGAGCTTTTCCAGGACGAGCAGGATTTACAATTGGCATAGCTGTGAAATGGAGGAAGAGAAATGTGCTCTTTATAGAGGTGATGATTGTGGGGGATTTGTGGGCGGGGGGGGGGGGGGGGCAGATCCTGTTTGAAGGTCATGTGATGCTGGGCCTGTCTGAGGGGGTGTTGAGTGTGAGTGTGCCAAACAGTTGGCAGCCAGGCCGGGGGGCGGGGGGGGGGCACGTGGACCAGGCGAGCTGCTGCCGAGCTCGACTCCGTGTGAACCGTTTCTGTCAAACATCTTTTTTCTTTGGGTTTCATCTTGGCGGTTATTTCTTTCTTTTTTTTGCGTCTATCTTTTGACTTTGTGCTGACCGTGGTAACGGCTCAGCTGAGTCTGATACAGCGAGAATAATAATACACTTGTACTACTACAAATACAAAGGCCAATTTGTCAATTGATGACCTCAGATGTCTGTTTTGCGTCCAGGTTCAACTTCCTTACTCTCGCGTTCATGTTCATACTTACAGTTCTTCTCCTGTGCGATGAATGATTATTTCTAATATTTAACATTTCAAATTCTATTTCCAAATAAAGGCACTTAGAAAATGCAATAACTTGGCTAACTGACTCTTTGGACATGTCGTTTAAGTAACACATAACATAACTCATAAGTTATGAAACATATTAACTCCGATCAGCCGTCGCTCTTTGCAGATGTTGGAAACATGGTCGCTAGTATTATTATTATTATTATTAGCTCAGTGTCGGGAGGAGGAGGATGAAACAAAGACAGCTTGATGAAGATGAATGTGTCCGCTGCCCATCTGGGATGCATCGCCTTCCGACGCAGATTAAACATAGATCCGTTTTTTAATTATTCTTTTTTAAAGGTACGTCTTGCTGCTAGCCGGCTCAATAAAAGTAGCTGTGTGTGTGTGTGTGTGTGTGTGTGTGTGTGTGTGTGTGTGTGTGTGTGTGTGTGTGTGTGTGTGTGTGTGTGTGTGTTGGTATATGTGGTTTGGAAGGACATTGTACCTGACATTTCACCTGGGCTCCGCGGACCTAGTGGGATTAGGCGGACTATGCCAAGGTCCGCCTAATTCAAAGAGTGTATAAGCATTTGTTAGTGTCTAACTAACATATATTCTCATTTTCTTTGAAAGTCCTTTTTTACCACTTGACCTGATTTTGAGTGTATCCCAGTGTATAGCACAGCGGACCCCATCGGTGGGTCGTAGATTGCAGTTTCTTACACATTTCTGATACACAAGTGCAATTTGCGCGCGCTGTGTTGTGATTGGGTGGTTGACCTATGTGGGCGGGGCATACAGCCAGACGAGTCGACGCTACTCCTGACCACGTTTCGGCTGTCGCCTTTTAAAAATTAAATGTACCTGGAGAACAACAACATGGCGTAACTGATGAAGCCTACTGGGACAGCGCTGTACACGACGGTAAGGATTTAAATTTGTAAATATAACATACATATGGTTGATTTTATGCTTTTTGCAGTGTAAGCCAAAGTTGCTTTTAGTCGGTGCATGTGCTAGGCTAGCAGAGCTAAGTTTCTTAGCGGCTTCGTGCAGCTCGTTAAGCCACGAACATACATTTATTTGCTATTAAAACAGAGTACAGTCGGCAGAGAACAGGGCAGAAGTAACTAACATAAGTTGGCAGCTCAGGTATTTTTTAATTCAAAACCAAGCAATAAAGTATACAGCACAGAAAAAAATTACCTTTATTTGATTGTTGGTAGCTTGCTAGGCAAAGTCAATATGTTTGTTGCTACGTTTGCCTAGCCATATACACGTGCTGGCTCGGCTCATCTGCCAGGCCCGGCAGGTGTTTGCTTCTCCATCCCAGCAGGGCTACCTGGTTGTGGGTGTGCTCTCAACTGATGATGCGCCGCCCGGAGCCGCACTTTGGGCTGTGGGGGGAAACTGTGGTCTGGTGCCCTCACATTTGCCCTTACAGAGTTAAGTGTAATTCCTGCGCAACGTAAAACCAGAGCTGATTAAATACACTCTGGAAGCTCAAATGGCGTCCGGTTCGCTTTACTGCGGCGCCGGTAGCAGCGGGGCCGGGCCGGAGTGGGGCAGCGGGGCTGGCAGCAGTGGGAGTGGGGCGGAGTGGGGCAGCGGGGCTGGCAGCAGCGGGGCCGGGGCGGAGTGGGGCAGCGGGGCTGGCAGCAGCGGGGCCGGGGCGGAGTGGGGCAGCGGGGCTGGCAGCAGTGGGGCAGCGGGGCTGGCAGCAGCGGGGCCGGGGCGGAGTGGGGCAGCGGGGCTGGCAGCAGTGGGGCAGCGGGGCTGGCAGCAGTGGGAGTGGGGCGGAGTGGGGCAGCGGGGCTGGCAGCAGCGGGGCCGGGGCGGAGTGGGGCAGCGGGGCTGGCAGCAGTGGGAGTGGGGCGGAGTGGGGCAGCGGGGCTGGCAGCAGCGGGGCCGGGGCGGAGTGGGGCAGCGGGGCTGGCAGCAGCGGGGCCGGGGCGGAGTGGGGCAGCGGGGCTGGCAGCAGTGGGGCAGCGGGGCTGGCAGCAGCGGGGCCGGGGCGGAGTGGGGCAGCGGGGCTGGCAGCAGTGGGGCAGCGGGGCTGGCAGCAGTGGGAGTGGGGCGGAGTGGGGCAGCGGGGCTGGCAGCAGCGGGGCCGGGGCGGAGTGGGGCAGCGGGGCTGGCAGCAGTGGGAGTGGGGCGGAGTGGGGCAGCGGGGCTGGCAGCAGCGGGGCCGGGGCGGAGTGGGGCAGCGGGGCTGGCAGCAGCGGGGCCGGGGCGGCGGGGCTGGCAGCAGCGGGGCCGGGGCGGCGGGGCTGGCAGCAGCGGGGCCGGGGCAGCGGGGCCGGGGCAGCGGGGCTGGCAGCAGCGGGGCCGGGGCGGCGGGGCCGGGGCAGCGGGGCTGGCAGCAGCGGGGCCGGGGCGGCGGGGCTGGCAGCAGTGGGAGTGGGGCAGCGGGGCTGGCAGCAGCGGGGCCGGGGCGGCGGGGCGGCGGCGGGTTGACGGGGCGTCGGGGCGTCGGGCGCCGGACCTCAGCTGAATGTGGCTCGGTGCGGCCAAATGTGCCAGTGGAAATGGGCCTTGTACGAAGAAGTAGAAAGCAGCAAGCTTTGAGCTCAGGTTTTGACTATTGTCATTGTTAGTTTCTGTTCATTTAACTGCTTTGGTTTTCTGGGCCTGTAAGAGGATGTTTCTAATTTAGTTGAATGAAAATGTAATATCATTAACAATGTAAAAAACAAAAGAACAAGGGGAAACCATGCTATCTGGTTTATTTTGTGAGTGTTGGTTTATATTATTTCACAGTTTGAATGTTTTTACTAATTTTACTGGTAGGTATGAGGTATGAAGTCTGTTCATTGAGCGTCCTGTGAATGTCACAGTTTAGATTATTTTCTGAAGATCAGACAATCACTGTTGAAATGTTTGGTTGGGGTTATTTTTTTAGACTGAAAAAGTTAAGGTGGATCTCACTGCCTTTTCACAGTTATACTTTTTTTCTGATCATGCTTGTCATACAAATTAAGATAAGTTTATTGCCTTCTGAAAGCAAAACATGCAGAGGAGAAGACGTGTTAACCCAAAGGAAGATGCAACATTTTATATTACTGCTGGAAGGGACAAAGTGGCACTTGACATCAAATACATCAATGCCATCAAAGGTAAGTTGAATCACTGTCTGTATAATCATAATTAAACTTTCTTTTAAATGTCACCTTGCTATTTGTCACTTATTTGTTATTTGTGTATGACCTAGGTCGTGGTATCTTCACCTCTGCTCCATTTGAAAAAGGAGACTTTCTGGTGGAATACAGAGGTGAACTGATAACCAAGCAAGAATGTGAGAGGAGACAGAGAGTCTACCATGACCACCTCAAAGTCTTTATGTTTGAGTTCCATTTCAATGGAAAACTGTGGTGGTGCGTACTAATGTTAATATGCTTATTTTGATAATAATTGCTTTGTGTGCTCAACATAAATTTTTAAGTCAGGCAAATTTACCTTGTCTAAATTGTGTGTTTTGAAATTAATTGTTACTTGTGTTTTTGTAGTGTTGATGCATCGACTGAGGATGGGTCATTTGGAAGAGTGGTAAATGATGACCATTTAAACCCTAATGCCAGGATGAAGTACTTTACCGTAAAAGGGAAGCCCCATCTGTGCTTATTTGCAGTAAGAGACATAGGTCCAGGAGAGGAGATCACCTACAATTATGGTGACTCAAACTGGCCATGGAGATGCAAGGTGCTTAAAATTCTACTTTGTGAAATTGATAGTTCTCATAAATGAAATGCTCTAACCACAGAAAATTGCACATAAATACTAAATATTGTCCAAATATCTTTACAGCATTATTCACACCATTAGTTGATATTGTAAAACAAAACAACTAAACTGCCACATCAAAAATACTGACTGTTATAAAATGTCATTTTAGTTGATCTCATTTGTCTGATGTCTGTTAAAATGTTTAGAATCCTGGCAAGTCTTTGGAGACGATACATGGTGAGGGACCACCCACATCAAAGCCTTGTACAAGTGAAAAAGTAAGAAATGATTTCTTTGTAGTCTAACTACAAAGAAAATTTTTCTCATTTCCTAGTTACCCACTTGTAGTTTTTTTTTGTTAAAATGACCAGGTTTGAGAATTTAAAGTGGAAAAAATAAAAGGACATTTTGCTGTAGTATGAACAAAACTACACTTGTTGACTGGGACCCTGTTAATTGTACTGTGCTTCTACAGGCCATTTATTGGTTCAACTCTTTGAAACTAAGGCTAACACAATCAAATAGAATCGTAGTGGAGAAGCGTTTAAAAGTATGGTACCACCTACATTTGATCTGCATGTTACTTTAATGTGTTTGGTAAATTGTCTATGAAATGCTGTGTCTGTGTGTATGCAGTTGTCTGAGTGTGATATGGTTTATATCGACCGTAATTTATAAGGACATTGACATGAAATGCTGTGTGTCTGTGTGTATGCAGTTGTCTGAGTGTGATATGGTTTATATCGACCGTAATTTATAAGGACATTGACATGAAATGCTGTGTGTCTGTGTGTATGCAGTTGTCTGAGTGTGATATGGTTTATATGGACCGTAGTTTATTAGGACATTGACATGAAATGCTGTGTCTGTGTGTATGCAGTTGTCTGAGTGTGATATGGTTTATATGGAGCGTAGTTTATAAGGACATTGACATGAAATGCTTGTCAAAGCTTAAGTTACTATGATATTTCAGTGTATGCGTGTGTGTCGATTAGCTAAACACCTTTTATGTCATAGGGGGACCACAGTGTTTATGTGGTCCTGATCCCAGGTGGTGTTCACAGTGGCATCACTTTGGTTTTTAAGAGTACTTGGACCACCTACATTTGATCTGCATGTTAGTTTAATGTGTATGGTAAGTTGTCTAGTTACATGTCACGAATAGGGTCCCAGTCAACAGTAATAACTGGAATTCATGACAAGGTCTCATTTAAATGAACCACATCTAATCTAACAAGTATACAGGTATGATGTCACTCAGTGAGAAAGGCTTACAGCAACTTCTTCAAGGTAGAGTCTGAGATCATTCTAGTAACGAAGTTGTCTGTAGATATACAATGGAACAACAAAATGCTGAATTCATCAGTTCACATTAACTTTGGAGATTGTAGTTTTATAATGTATAGACTGATGTTGCCTGTTCCAAAGCAGATTTGTTTCCCTCAAAACACATGCAGAAACACAACCATGATAATTTAAACATAATGTTAGACAGGGAACAACCTTGTCTTCAAGATATTTATGGTAATCTTTACTGTTTTTTCTGTTGTTAAAGGATGTTGACGAGGACACGTCTCAGAGGGGTTGTGAAGCCACAAATTGCCCTTCGTCAAGTGAAGATGTTGAAGAGGTATGTTGTCATAAAACATTGATTTCCATTTTATCTCTCACTGTTGATCTATATCGTATAAAATTACCCAGTGAGCTTTTAGCCAAAGTTTCCCCCTTGGTGCTTTTGTCAACAGTTGGATGGTTTCTTTTATCTAGACCCCAAATATCATCTCTAGTGGTACATCCCCATTACATGTCTGTTAATTGTCCCTTTGCTCTGCTTTATCTGCTACAGATGATGGCTGAGGGCAGCCCGAACAAGCTGGCTGCGAGTTCCATGAATCTGCCGAGTCCTCTTCTGGATCCACTTGGCAAGGTTGAAAAGGTAAATTAATCTAATGCACCGATTAATGAGGTTACTTATGGCAAAAAATTTAAACAGCCAACATGTTTCACTGATGCTCTGTGTGTCTGCAGTTGTCTGAGTGCGATATGGTTTACATGGAGCTTAATATTTAAGGACATTGGCATGAAATGCTGTGTCTGCAGTTGTCTGAGTGTAATATGGTTTATATGGACCGTAGTTTATAAGGACATTGACATGAAATGCTGTGTGTCTGTGTATGCAGTTGTCTGAGTGTGATATGGTATATATGGACCATAATTTATAAGGACATTGACATGAAATGTTTGTAAAAGCTTAAGTTACTATGATATCTCAGTGTATGTGTGTGTCGAGCAGCTAAACACCTTTTATGTCTTAGGAGGACCACAGTGTTTATGTGGTCCTGATCCCAGGTGGGGTTCATAGTGGCATCACTTTGGTTTTTAAGACTACTTGGACCACCTACATTTGATCTGCATGTTAGTTTAATGTGTATGGTAAGTTGTCTAGTTACATGTCATGAATAGGGTCCCAGTCAACAGTAATAACTGGAATTCATGACAAGGTCTCATTTAAATGAACCACATCTAATCTTACAAGTATACGGGTATGATGTCACTCAGTGAGAAAGGCTTACAGCAACTTCTTCAAGGTAGAGTCTGAGATCATTCTAGTAACGGAGTTGTCCGTAGACATACAATGGAACAACAAAATGCTGAATTCATCGGTTAACATTAACTTTGGAGATTGTAGTTTTATAATGTATAGACTGATGTTGCCTGTTCCAAAGCAGATTTGTTTCCCTCAAAACACATGCAGAAACACAACCATGATACTTTTCATTTAATGTTAGACAGGGAACATCCTTGTCTTCAAGATGTTAATGGTAATCTTTACTGTTTTTTCTTTCTTACAGTTTGTTGACGAGGACACGTCTCAGAGGGGTTGTGAAGCCACAAATTGCCCTTCGTCAAGTGAAGATGTTGAAGAGGTATGTTGTCACAAAACATCGATTTCCATTTTATCTCTCACTGTTGTTCTATATCGTATAAAATTACCCAGTAAGCTTCAAACCAAAGTTTCCCTCTCGTGCTTTTGTCAACAGTTGGATGGTATCTTTTATCTAGACCCCAAATATAATTTCTAATGGTACATCCCCAGTACATGTCTGTTAATTGTCCCTTTCCTCTGCTTTATCTGCTACAGATGATGGCTGAGGGCAGCCCGAACAAGCTGGCTGCGATTTCCATGAATCTGCCAAGTCCAGTTCTGGATCCACTTGGCAAGGTTGAAAAGGTAAATTAATCTAATGCACTGATTAATGAGGTTACTTATGGCAAAAATTTTAAACAGCCAACATGTTTCACTGATGCTCTGTGTGTCTGCAGTTGTCTGAGTGTGATATGGTTTACATGGAGCTTAATATTTAAGGACATTGAAATGAAATGCTGTGTGTGTCTGCAGTTGTCTGAGTGTAATATGGTTTATATGGACCGTAGTTTATAAGGACATTGACATGAAATGCTGTGTGTGTCTACGTGTATGCAGTTGTCTGAGTGTGATATGGTTTATATGGACAGTAGTTTATAAGGACATTGACATGAAATGCTTTTCAAAGCTCAAGCTACTATGATATATCAGTGTATGTGTGTCGACCAGTTAAACCCCTTTTATGTCTTAGGAGGACCTCAGTGTTTATGTGGTCCTGACTCCAGGTGGTGTTCATAGTGGCATCACTTTGGTTTTTAAGATTACTTGGACCACCTACGTTTGAGCTGCATGTTAGTTTAATGTTCATGGTAAGTTGTCTAGTTAGATGTCATGAATAGGAACCCAGTCAACAGTAATAAATGGGATTCATGACAAGATATAATTTAAATGAACCACATCTAATCTAACAAGTCTACAGGTATGATGTCACTTAGTGAAAAAGCCTTACAGCAACAATGGAACAACAAAATGCTGAATTCATCAGTTCACATTAACTTTGGAGATTGTAGTTTTATAATGTATAGACTGATGTTGCCTGTTCCAAAGCAGATTTGTTTCCCTCAAAACACATGCAAAAACACAACCATGATACTTTTCATTTAATGTTAGACAGGGAACATCCTTGTCTTCAAGATGTTAATGGTAATCTTTACTGTTTTTTCTTTCTTACAGTATGTTGACGAGGACACGTCTCAGAGGGGTTGTGAAGCCACAAATTGCCCTTCGTCAAGTGAAGATGTTGAAGAGGTATGTTGTCACAAAACATTGATTTCCATTTTATCTCTCACTGTTGTTCTATATCATATAAAATTACCCAGTGAGCTTTAAACCAAAGTTTCCCTCTCGTGCTTTTGTCAACAGTTGGATGGTTTCTTTTATCTAGACCCCAAATATCATTTCTAATGGCTCATCCCCAGTACATGTCTGTTAATTGTCCCTTTCCTCTGCTTTATCTGCTACAGATGATGGCTGAGGGCAGCCCGAACTTGCTGGCTGCGAGTTCCATGAATCTGCCAAGTCCAGTTCTGGATCCACTTGGCAAGGTTGAAAAGGTGAATGAATCTAATGCACCGATTAATGAGGTTGCTTGTGGCAAAAAATTGAAATTGCCAAAATGTTTCACTGATGCGCTGTGTCTGCAGTTGTCTGAGTGTGATATGGTTTACATGGAGCTTAATATTTAAAGACATTGAAAGGAAATGCTGTGTGTGTCTGCAGTTGTCTGAGTGTAATATGGTTTATATGGACCTTAGTTTATAAGGACATTGACATGAAATGCTTTTCAAAGCCCAAGCTACTATGATATATCAGTGTATGTGTGTGTCGACCAGTTAAACACCTTTTATGTCTTAGGAGGACCTCAGTGTTTATGTGGTCCTGACTCCAGGTGGTGTTCATAGTGGCATCACTTTGGTTTTTAAGATTACTTGGACCACCTACATTTGATCTGCATGTTAGTTTAATGTTTATGGTAAGTTGTCTAGTTACATGTCATGAATAGGAACCCAGTCAACATTAATAAATGGGATTCATGACAAGATATAATTTAAATGAACCACATCTAATCTAACAAGTCTACAGGTATGATGTCACTTAGTGAAAAAGCCTTACAGCAACATTGGAACAACAAAATGCTGAATTCATCAGTTAACATTAACTTTGGAGATTGTAGTTTTCATAATGTATAGACTGATGTTGCCTGTTCCAAAGCAGATTTGTTTCCCTCAAAACACATGCAAAAACACAACCATGATACTTTTCATTTAATGTTAGACAGGGAACATCCTTGTCTTCAAGATGTTAATGGTAATCTTTACTGTTTTTTCTTTCTTACAGTATGTTGACGAGGACACGTCTCAGAGGGGTTGTGAAGCCACAAATTGCCCTTCGTCAAGTGAAGATGTTGAAGAGGTATGTTGTCATAAAACATAGACTTCCATTAATATCTTGCCCTGTTGTTCTATATCGTATAAAATTACCCAGTGAGCTTTAAACCAAAAATTTCCCTGTCATGCTTTTGTAAACAGTTGGATTGTTTCTTTTATCTAGAACCCAAATATCATCTCTAGTGGTACATCCCCAGTACATGTCTGTTAATTGTCCCTTTCCTCTGCTTAATCTGCTACAGATGATGGCTGAGGGCAGCCCGAACAAGCTGGCTGCGATTTACTGGAATCTGCCAAGTCCAGTTCTGGGTCCACTTGGCAAGATTGAAAAGGTAAATTGATCTACTTTTTTAGTTTTAAGACTAGTTTTCTCTGGCTATTTTGTTATTAACCTAGTGATCACATCTACCACATTTCAGAGTAGATTTAATATAGACTGGGCACACTGATCTGTGGTGTCTGTATTTTCTCTGGTTGCCAGAGCTGAAGGTATAGGAGTCAATTGAACAGCGGCGATGTACAGTTATTTGGTCTCGTAGAGACAATCCATAGATGTATGGGAAAGACAAATTAAAAAATTCAGAGAACAGTGTTTCAGTTTGTTTTTTTTCATCATTCCTTTTTTTCATCATACCTGACTCCTGTTTTTCATACTTCTGCAAAGAGTGTGATTATTTTTATGTCCCAATCTCCACAATACTCAAAGATATTCTTCAGAGAACTTTAAAAGCCCACACTTTTAAACTTACATCTTTTTTCTGGTTTAAACAATTTATAGAGAAAGGAAACCAACCAATTAGACACAGAACACTGTGGTAATTTTTTTACCTGTTTGCTCTTGTTCTCTTTTTTAGTTGACCACTGAGACTAACCAAAATCAGCTCACGAGTCCAAATGAGACTGATACAGTTTTCAACAGTGAAAAGGTATATTGAATATCAGATTTATAATGTCTTTGATTGGATTATTTTTCTCAGGATTCAGTAGATATCAACATGTAAAGGTTTTTCACATCTTACTGCTCTTGCACTTGCCAACAGTGTTGCAAACATCGCCTGGTGTGCACAACAGTCTCCTCTTTGGACAGATGCGTTCAGTGTGTGGGACCAGTATCTGCCTTCAAGTGGCTTGGCTATCGCTGCAGAGGTGAGATGTTTAGTGTGACAGAGGGCAGTAAGTGGATATATTTGATGTGCTCTAATGTATGATGAACTACTCTGTAAAGAAACACCTATGAAAACTTCTCCTTTTCATAGGCTATTATACAAACAATTTTTCGAGTTTTATGATGAGTAAAAAGGTATCATGATGAAACTGAACACTGCTACCTCTGAGTCTAGATCGCGGCATGTGCTCCAGATTACTTAAAGATGTTTCGTTTTGCCTAATTGACATGGACACTGTTATGCTTATTGTTTTCCTGAATCCACCTTTGTTTTTTAAACAGTTAAAAGTCTTTGCTGTTTTTTGTGTTCTAGATCACTACAGTGTTATGACAAGAGAAAAACGTATATAGCCGCACAGTGCTAAAATTAATATACTCAAAATGTGTTACAGTTTGTTCCGGGGTCTGGCATAAATCCTGCCTCAGACAAATAACAACTGATTACATCCAAGACCCATCACAGGTGAGTATCCTCTTAAAGGTTGTTGAACTTGAACCATCTTTAAGTGTCCATCACCACATAAAATGATTTGCTTTCTCATCATTTCAGCAGCAAAAGTTCCCTAGGTCTTCTGGGGATGAACTGCTTTCAGATGAAGACGACCTTCCACATTCAGAACTGAACCAAATATTGGATGATGATGATTACGTATCCGATATGGACTACGTACCCAACTCAGACTCACACGATGATGACGATGACTATTCAGATGCAAGCATACACTTGATGCCAAGACTGTTGAAAGCTACACAAATTCAAGAGAAAGTGGTAAAACCCGATGTTGGAACATCTGATGCCTCAGACACAAACATCCTAGTTGTGCCCAGCACTTCAAAACATCCACCTCTTGAAGATCCCATGGAAGTCGCATCTGATTCAGGAAATTCCATCAAAGACTCATCAAGGGATCCAGAGGGTAAAGGTGAACTTCATGAACAAGACTTGCCACATCTCATTTTTAGTAAAAAAAATTACTGTTACATTTGTGGTAAGCCACAAAGCAAGATCTCCCGCCATTTGAGAACACACAAGACACATGCTGAAGTTGTACGTGCATTTTCCCTTCCAGAAGACTCAAAAGAGCGCAAGACAATATTAGAAAAAATGAGGAATAAGGGAAATTTTCAACACAACACTGAAGTTTTACAAGGTGGAACAGGACCAGTCAAAGTGAAAAGGAAACCAAAAGCTAAATCACAACCAGGAAAGTTCATTCACTGTATGCACTGTCAAGGGATGTACATTCGTAAGGAGCTTTGGAGACATGTCCGCAGATGCCCCTTTAAGCCAGAAAACCAAGATTTGGATAAAGAACCTGGGAGAACTAAAGTGCTGGCTTTGGCTGCAGCTCACGAGTCTGCATTCTCTCAGCAGATCTCAAGTGGAGTGTGGAAGCTCCTTGGTGTCATGAAACAGGATGAGATTGCCTCCATTGTGCGAAATGACCTATCTATTATTCAGTTTGCCCAGTCGCTCTACAACAAACACGGACAAGACCCTACAAAACATGAGTACCTGCGACAGAAGCTGCGTGAAGTGGGGCGTTTGTTGTTATGTCTGCGCACAGATTTCTCAGTACAAAACTTAGAGGAAGCTGTTAAACCTGCTAACTTCCAGAGAGTTGTGCAAGCAGTAAAGAAAGTTGCAGGTTTTGATGAAGAAAAAGCCTCATACCTTACACCAAGCCTTGCGCTGAAACTGGGACATGCACTACAGAAAATCTGTGACATTGTTCATTGTAGGGCACTCATGGCAGAAGATCAAGAACTGATCAGGTCCACTGAAATATTCAAGAAGTTGCAAATGTCCAAGTGGTCTGAGTTGGTGTCTCATAGAGCCCTGAACACACTGAGTGATGCAAAATACAACAAGCCATCAACATTGCCCTTCACAGAAGATGTTCAGACCCTTCATCGCTACCTTGACAAATCTGCAGAAAGTTCATTTTGCAACTTGAAGGAGACAGCTACCACTCAGAACTATGCTCAACTTGCAAAAGTCACTCTTGCACAAATCATTGTGTTCAATCGAAGACGTGCTGGGGAGGTTTCAAAAATGCGTCTCAAAAGTTTTCATGAAAGAGACAACACAAAGCTCCATGACGATGTGGCCATGGGTTTGTCAAAGACTGAGAAGAGACTCTGCAACTATTTTAGCCGAATCGAAATAATGGGAAAAAGAGGCAGAAAGGTTGCAGTTCTGCTCACACCAAGAATGGTTGATGCCCTGTCACTTCTTGTCAGTAACAGAGCTGAATGTGATGTTTGTGCCACAAATGTCTTCCTGTTTGCAAGACCCAAATCAATGAGCTACTACAGAGGACAGGACTGTTTACGTGTTCATGCAAGTCAGTGTGGAGCAAAGCACCCTGAGTACCTTAGGTCAACACATCTCAGGAAACATGTTGCTACACTCTCGCAGGTCCTTAATTTAAAAAACAATGAACTTGATCAGGTTGCAGATTTCTTGGGTCACGACATCCGTGTTCACCGCGATTTCTACAGATTACCAGTTCCCACAACTCAACTGGCCAAGATTTCCAAACTGCTTTTGTCAATGGAAAAAGGAGATCTTTCCAGCATGCAGGGGAGATCACTGGATGAGATTGAAATTGAAGGTTTGTACAGAAATTTTTTTTGTAGATAAGTTTCTGAGTGTTTATTTCTTTTTCTTATTTAAGTCAAAGGATTTGAATTTATTTCATTTTCATATCCATATATAAGGTCCACTGTTCAGAAAAACGGGAATAAAAGCCCACAGTAGGGCTTGGTAATAATTCAGCATTATTGTTTCAGTGGAAACTGAATCACAATGTGATTTTGTCATTTAAAAAAAATATATATATTGTCCAAATAAATATTTGTAAGCAAACTAACTAGAAACTAAATACTCTACAGACAGATGAGGTGAAAGAGAAAAAAAACACAAAATGTCTTGTGGTGTTTGGCCACCACTGGAGTTAGAGTACTCCTCAGCATTGCTTCTACTGGAGGGATGAACATCATTCTTCCAAATGATATTCCCTCATTTGGCTTTTTTGATGATGATGCTAGAGAGCATTGTCTAACAAGTCGGTCCAAAATCTCCCAGAGTTCAACTGGGTTTAGACGTGGGGACTGTGAAGGCCACAGCATATGATTCACAAGCATTGCCATCCTAGAAGAGAGCACTCCCATCAGGATAGAAATGTTTCATCATAGGATAAGGGGGGTCTCTAAGAACTGCTTTGTATTGATCTGCAGGTCCTCTAATGGTGCTTTTCCACTGCATAGTACTGGCTCGACTCTGCTCGCTTTATTTAGCTTTTTCCACTAGGGATGGAACCTGGTACTTTTTAGTCCCACATCTGGCCAGGTTCCAATCGAGCTAAGCCGATACTAAAATGTGACGTGAAAACACTGCCGACTGCTGATTGGACAGAGAGTCTCGTCACATGACGCGTTGTCAGCACCTGTGTGGAATCAACTGCATTTGTTATGGTTTTACTTGTGATTTATTCAGGTTTTTACCTTAATTTGTCACCCAGCTTCAGATGAATATTAAAATGAGGTGAATAAAATCCTGAAGCCTTCACAGTCACCAGATCTCAACCCAGCTGAACAATAAAAAGATTTTGGACCAACATGTAAGACAATGCTCTCTACCCCCACCAATACCCAATAAATCATAGAAATTTTGAATTCCAAATCTATTTAGAAAGGAAGTAAAGCTTTTATTTATTAACACTTTAAAAAGTATACAAAGTGCTTCACACACCAACAAAAAACAATGACTTACAATGACTAAATTACAATTACAAATTTACAAACACCACAACATTGAGACTTAACTAGACTGATCCAAAACAAAAGACACAGAGGTGAGACAGTCACAGACATCTTTAATATATATTTAAAGTTCAACATCTATCAGCTTGCTCTCTGTGGTTGTTAATGAGCCACTAGGGGTAAATGCACACAATATATGTCCATAACTGGTTGTGTGGATCAAGTTATAGCAAACGATAACAGTCAGTGCTAACCTCAGTGACTGCATTTCCTGTAGCTGCTAAAAAGCCTTTATGTAATTTGTCATTGAAAGCTTTTATTGTGAACGAAGAGCAGCAGAAAAGTTTAGTGATTGATTTCAATTAGGAATAATTCAGTACTGTCAAATCCAGCCCCAATAGGCAATAGGAAATTGGGATAGGTGAAAATGATGATGATAATTCAAGTGAAATGCATTTTGATCCTCACGAAAACTGACCGGTCAATCATGATTGTCAGTTTGGAGAACCCTGCTTTAGATTCTTAACTCACCTAATAGGGTTCTTCAGTTAACACTGTAAACCAATTTACAGAATTTTGGTCTGAAATTATGCTACTATATATTAAGCATGGAATGTAAAAAATGTTTTTGTTTTTTTTATCAATTTACCAGAAGAAATCGCGGTAAGTGATGCTGAGGCCAAGGACAGGGAAAGTGAGCCTGAGAGTGATGAAGCAGGGTGTGGAACCAGCAAACCTGTGGATGATGCAGACTCAACATTCACAGCTGCGGAAATGGTGTCAGCGGTGTCATCCACAGTAATCGAGACTGCCCCTCCATCTGAAGGTAAGCATCTTCAAATTGCTGGAATGTAAGAAAAAGGTAAACACGACTGGGAATGTAAAGACGTCAGAAGCATGTAAGTGTCTCTTGGCCTCCAGAGGTCCACCATATTGCCTGCAGCTCGGAATGCTGAAGTTGTAATAGGCGAGCCGACAACAGCTGCAATGCGCTTCACAATTCACTATTGGAGAGATGCACCTCAAAATGATATTACCTCATTTATATGTACAATCTTTATTTAATCTGCTCATCTATTTGAGATCAAGAAAGATCAGGTGCAAACATAACAAAGGGACATAGTGTCATCACTAGGCATCAAGACAAAACTAAAATTTAGAGATCAAAGTTTTTCTGATATTATTTGGTGTTGCAGATGGTGGTGGAGAACATCTTACATGCTGCTCCAAAATCTTTTAGACGTGTTCAGCTGGGTTGAATTCCTGTGGCTGTAAAGGCTGTAGGATTGGATTCACTTTGTTTTCATCTTCATCAAACCATCTGCAGTTAATGTTTCTCCACGCTTATTCAGATTTTTCCTTAAATTTTTCCCCTGTCCGTGTATTCCAAAGTGTCCACACACTAAGTGGACTTGTCTACAGGGTGAACTATATCAAGTGAGCCATCAAATAAAAACCTAAAGCAAATACTCATATTCATCAAAGAAACAAGTTAACAAGAATATTTTAGTCAATTGTGTCATTGATTCAACTCAGGTTTTTTTCTACCTTGAATATTTTACAGGAAAAGTTGACCATCGCGAAGCTGGGGCCAGAAGATTGTGTCCGAAGAGAGTGTGGATTAAGGCTGAGGTTGCTGCAGTGATGCGCTATTTCAGCAAGCAAATAAAAGAAGGAAAACTGGCCACCAAAGCTGAGTGCAGTCACTGCAAGGAGGTAGAGGGGCCCGTGTTGGCAGAGAGAACTGTCCAAAATATTAGGGACTTTGTCAGAAACAGAGGGAGGGCTGCAAAAAGGCAGCAACAAAAACTGTAAACTGTAAAAACTGTGTGTGGGGGTGAGGGGTCGGGGGGGTTTTTTGTTAGAAGCAGGAAAGCTAATGGTTCTTGTGCAGTTATGCCAATATACAGTTAAAATAATATGAAGCTACAGTGATCTCTTTTGTTATAATTTATAATTTTTTTTAATGTTTTCGTTATGCTGATATGTTAAACTTTCACGTCTTCACACACAAGCTGGGAACCCAGAGCAATTCTCTTTTGTTTTAATTTATTTATTTTTTGTTGAGGGCAACAAAAAGTTAGAAAAAAAAACTGTTAACCCACAATGTGTGGGGGTGAGGGGTCTGGTTTTTTAGCTAATGTAGCTATAAAAAAAGTTGCCAATATACAGTTAAAATAAGCTGTGAAGCTACAGTGATCTCTTTTGTTTTAATTAATTTATTTTTATTTGTGGATATTCTGATGTGTTAATCTTGGATGACATATTTTCAAAGTTGTGTGGAATGACAGTTCTAACATTTACAATTTAAATGCAATAGTTTAAAATGTCAAGACTCAATTGATTGTGGGTGTTCTTTTTTCTTATGCTCAGGATTAAGTGCACTTATTTTTATGCACATCTTAACACATTTGTTTCATTCACATATTTTTGTTAATATGTTCATACATTTGAGTATTATGTAGAGGTAGGACAGTAGTTCATGTGCTAGAGCATTTCTTCTGATAATAACATCATCATATCATGACTGTTCCATTAATGCTTGATGCAGTCATGTTGTGTATTTATGTTAATGAGACATTTAAAAAAGTGACATCATTGTCCCTTTAAAGTCCATTTAATGTTTGTTTGGACCCCATTAACCACGTTTTTCTCAAAAAGAGAACGGTCTACATAAACCATAATAGTGTCTGGGTGCTGTCTATGAGGATGTATGAGGTTGGGAAGGGTGTAACTGAAAGCTAAAGTCACCCAAATTTTTTTCAGATTTTTTAGAGCGTTTTAACCTAGCTCCCATAGCTCTAGGACCTCAGGAAAGGGTAGTCCACCTTAACCACCACCGGGCCTGTTTGGAGAAAATGTCCTGCTAAATCATATAAACCCGTATGTGTGTGTGTGTGTGTGTGTGTGTGTGTGTGTGTGTGTGTGTGTGTGTGTGTGTGTGTGTGTGTGTGTGTGTGTGTGTGTGTGTGTGTGTGTGTGTGTGTGTGTGTGTGTGTGTGTGTGTGTGTGTGTGTGTGAGAGTGTGTGTGTCCTCAAGGCTGCTCGATCTCTCACTGTTGTGATGTGGAGAATATTTCAAAAGATCAAAGCAGACATGCACAATGTCTGGACCCAACATTTTCTTCCGGATGTCTGAAAGCATCTTATGAGTTTGCCGTTCACGTACGAAGAGCGCGGCAGGGGTTGGTCCGCGGCGCAGACACGTTCTCAATTGCAGGAACATTTCCAGGAGCGCTCAGGCGTTGGGGGGGCGGCGCCCGCGCAGAGCGTCCCCTCCGGAAAAGTTCGGGGAAACTGTCTGGACTTCAGTGGAAGACTTCATTTTTATTTTTGTGTCGAAGCACAGCAAAGTGCAGTGAGCTCATTAGAACATTTTCCCAAAAATCACATAGGTCAAAGATATTTGACTTATTTCCAATTCAATCTCCTCGGTGGAGAACCCCCCCCCCAAAAAAATAGTAGTAAAACTGCCGTCAGTCGACATCTCACTGAAAAGTTCTCGGTGTCTTCGCTCAGCCAAACGTCCTCCCTGGTCCGCACGCCTTCCTGCTCCTCCAGGATCTTTCATTCAGCCCGAGTGTGTAAGAAAGGGTGTTGCAGAGGGGAGAGAGAGGGCCGAGGGCCGAGGGAGGGGGGAGGCTTCCCCACATAAAGAGGCCTTTTCATCCCGGGGGCCGCGGTCCGCCTGCCCTGCCGGCCCCTGGGGAAGTTTGTCGAGGATAAATAAACCTCCTTCAGGGGCACAGAAAAAGATGGAGTCCGCACGCGTGCGCCGTGAACAGATAGCGCGGCCGCAGAGGGTCTCAAAGAGAGACTTGATGTGACTCTGAAGGGCTGCTTGTTATGATCTGGAGCCCAGAGGGCGAGAAGCACACACACACACACACACACACACACACACACACACACACACACACACACATACGCATATATCCGAGCCGGCGTACACATTGACACACACACATTCAAAAAGTACATATCACACATTGCTTCCAGCTGGCCCCAAGTTCCGGTGAGAGTGCTCCCGCCCCCGACACACACACACACACACACACACACACACACTCTCTCTCACCCACACACACACGCCAGGCAGCCGATAGCTCAAACACACACACACACACACACACACACACACACACACACACACACCGCACCGGACGAGGAAGCAGCAGGAATGTCGAGATGTTGATATCAAGTTGGACGCCGCCACCGGAATCGAACGCTGAAATGATCCGCTCTGTCAGAATCACCTCGGGTCTGACTCGCGCAGGAAGGGCTTTCATGTCCAACGGGTCCGTTATCGAGACAAATCCTTTTGAATAAGTGCCTTTTTATTGACTCATCCCTCAGCACAAACTGCGGGGCAGGACGTTCTCTTGGGTGCAAGCGGAGCAGAGCAAACATCTCCGTCTGCCGCTTTATGTTCACCCGCTCCGAACACGCGGATCTCTCATTCTCTTGTCTGGTTGGTTGGTTCGGTTGCTTGTTTTGGAAAGTCCTCCCCTAAACGGGCTCAGAGACATTCGAGACTTGTATTTGACGTCTTGTGACAGTTCATTTGCTGATGATCGCCACCAAACGCGGGCGTTCAACCCTCATACGGACCGCGCGTTTTGCCACGCCCGCCACACCCGACGCGCTGCGACGGAGCCGTCGGATCACACGTTGATCCGTTCAATACCGGAAACGCCATTGTGCCTCGACGGCGGCACAAAGTGACGCCTCTCCGACCGGATCCACTTTGACTCAAAGCAGCTTCTTTTTCTTTCCATCTTTCTCCCCCTGCACATTGGAAAGCTGCGTTTCAAAGCGACGCTGGAAAAGAAAGGGCCCTTTGCTCTTTTTTTTTTTTTTGTTAACGTGCGGCGAATATATCATTATGTTTTGGTTTTTTTTGTTATTCCGGTGAATTGCGTTCGTTTGGCCTCCGGCGCTGTTCGCACCCGAGCGGCGCGCAAACATTTTTCCTCCGTATCGGTTTTCACTCGGATCAAAGCGAAAGCACAAACACACACACACACACAAAAAATGTGCTGCTTCAACAAAACCTTATTTATTTCATAAGCTCTAGTGTCATATACATCTGCTTTCCTCCAACATACTTCAATGTAGAGGAGAAAAAGAGTTCAATGTGAAGGTGACGCCCGTTTAAAAGGCACATTTTGTGACTCTTGACCATAAAGAAATTATCACTGATATACTTGGAGGGATATTTAAAGGGACAGTTCATCCAAATTGCCCAAATTAAAGAGAAAAGATTTGAGACGTTAGAAAACCGCACGCTTACATCCCACTGGGTGCGGTTGAGATATTTGGGTGAACTCACCCTTTAAACCCCCTAACCCTTTAAATAACCATAACCCTAACCCCACATTTTGGGACTCTTATTCTTTATTGACCATAAAGAAATTATCACTGATATACTAGGAGGGATATTTAAAGGGACAGTTCATCCAAATTGCCCAAAAAATGTAAAGATTTTTAAGACGTAATAAAACCGCACGCTTGCATGCCATTGGGTGCGATTGGGACATTTGGGTGAACTCACCCTTTAAATATGCGTCTCATGCCTGTTCCAGTGTAAACCTCCTCGTTCAGGAGCTTCTGTGGGAGCGCTGTGTTCGGGGTCCGTGAAGCCGGAGTGAGCTACGAGTCTCCGGAGGGTTATTGTTATTATATCGAGCTCGTGAAGCCCAAGTTCAGTTCAGCCCCGTGTCAGAGACCTGCGGATATTTCTTTTCACAGGGGTTCGTGAGCGAGCGGTGCACAGAAGTAACGAGTCATTCACGCCGGGTTTGGATTTATGCTCCCGCCGCCGTCGCTCGCCTCCGTGTGTTCCCTCCTTTATTTTCCTGAATGGGCCTTTTTGTGTTACACACACACACACACACACACACACACACACACACACACACACAGGGTGTTGTAAATATCATTGTCAAAGCCAGAGGCCACTGCGCAGCCACGCTGAGTACATTATTGACCTGAGGGTCACGTATAGTTTTTCACGGGTGTAATAAGACGGAGAAAACAATTCACAACTCATCCGCTCGGTCCGCCTGATTTAACGTCCGTCGTGCCATTTTCAGGCGTGAAGAGAAACAGGAAGCAGGAAAGAGACGCTTTAACGAGTTACTCCCTCCGGCACACGTGTGTGTTTCACTACATACATGTTGCACGTGGCCCCCGTCGACTTAGCTACTGTACGACTGCACCAAGGCCAGCTGCTGGTACTTTCTCACTATATTTTTTTTTTACACTTTTTTTAGTTCAGGCTTTTCAAATCAAGATACGCCTGAAAGAGGAAATGAAATTATTAAAAATTCAACGTCACAATTTGGTGATTCGGGGGTGGAGAGACATGTAGTTATCGAGAAGAACAGTTTCTTTCACAGGTGAGGTTTTCACACTTTACCTTGGATTAGATTAGAGGAGTCAAAATCCTCAATAAAAGAAATATCAGGATTGTGTCAGATGAAAACAAACTTTTTGACAGAAGTAAAGAGAGAATTTTACCAATTTTTCCTTATTTAATTCGTCCCGTCTGGTCCCGCTCCCGTGTGTGTGTGTGTGTGTGTGTGTGTGTGTGTGTGTGTGTGTGTGTGTGTGTGTGTGTGTGTGTGTGTGTGTGTGTGTGTGTGTGTGTGTGTGTGTGTGTGTGTGTGTGT